>NC_050514.1:28840201-28877459 GCF_002922805.2 Oryzias melastigma | reverse complement strand
ATGTTGGACTTTTCTGACACTTTGCCCAGTCTCCTGCATTTTGGGTTATGACAACTTGTAGATGACTAGATCCATGGACGTCTTGGTCTTCCTCAAATGAACTAGCTAGCACAAAACTGTACAGTTAGATAACTCCAATATTGTTTGCCAATTTTTAGATTGGATGCAAAATCTTCAATGGTGAAGGGAATGGGGGTGGGGTTGCTCCATGAAAACAGTCTTGCCCACAACTCAAAGGGAAATTTCTAATGTTTTTTTTTTTTTTTAACTGTGAAAGTTATGTCATAGAAAATGATACAGAATTTAAAAATTTGGGCTTAAAAACGACATAATCATTATTGAAAGACTACTAGGAACGCTTTTAAAACTGATCAAAAGATGATCTGTTGAAACAGTGAACAGGTTTGTTTATTGAGCTGCATTCTGCAACTTTGCCACTAGGAGGTGCAAATGGTCAAAAATGTTTTGTCTCCATTTTTTTTTTTATAATTTACGAGAACTTTTGCTGACTCTACATTACATACAAGTTACATACAATGAACTAATGCAGGTTAAAAAAACAGTTTTGTTTCAGTCATGAGACTCTAATCATGGCTGTCTTCTGGAGTGCAGTTCCTCCCCAAGATGGCGCAAACGAGCCACTGCTGACACAAATTACTGCTGATTTTTTCGTGAAAGCTTGCAAAACAAAGCTTAAGCCAACACTTCCATTACACCAGATTTTCTGTTTTTTTTTTTTTTTTTTTAGGTAATTCCTGTGTTATTTCATGGGTGTTTGACCTTAAAACAAGACATGTACCTTAATCTCCCAAGTATAAAAAAGTACAAAGGATTTACCATAACCTCTTGCATGTGATATACTTAAGACAAAATTTAAGACAAACAAGGAAACAGATTTTCTCCAAAACAGCTTGACTTCAACATTTGGGTAACTTAAACACCAACTCCAATGAAAAATGTGTTTTAGGTGTTTTTAACATGTTCTTGTGGCATTTTTCTTGCGATAGAGGAGACATAGAAAATAATTTAAGATTTAAACTGTTTCTGAGTATTTCTTTAATCAAATCATGATGATCAGAAGCAAATGAAAATCAGTGGTTTGAAAAAGCTCATGTTTGTAATGCTGAAACTGCCATGCCGGGCCAAAGTTTCCCCGCTTCAATTTTGATCCAGACAAATGGATCCATTAACGTCTTAATTTTCCACGTCTGAGCTGCCTAATAAGTGTACGGCTGGATAGCTCCGATATTGCTCGCTTCAGAGATTTGCACTTCAGGCACAAATTTCCAAAAAACTCCTTCTGTTCTGCAAAAAATGTGTCATAAAAACTTTTTGATTATGGCTAAAAACTGTGTAATCATAATTAAAACGAGAACGATATTACAAAAGATCAGAAAATAGTTGGAGTGTGACCTTTAAACAGTGAGGAAATCATGTTTCTGCAAACTTTTCTGTAAATAATAAACCTTTTTTGCTGCAGTCTCTACCGTGATCAACTATTACTCACACAATCCAGACTTTTTCTGCTGTTTCCAAAGGAACGTTACAATTCCTGTAAACATGGTAACGTTTAACATATGAACGAAGGGAATTTTACCCTTTAGCAACATTTACCCCAATCTAAGTCAACCGACGTATGAAGTTTGAGCCACAGATGGCTGTTAAAAGTGAACATTCCTCATCTCAGCAGGACAGGATACAATATAACACCTTTGAAATAATAATAATAAAAAAAAAAGCATCAAAAGTAAGAAACATCAGGTGGGTGTCAAAAACAGAGGGCATCAGAAGGCCATCATCTTCACAAGAAATCAAGATTGCGCCAGTAAATCATAAAAGTTTGAAAAGGACGGCGAAATATGAGGCTGAGTTTTTGTCCTGGACGGATTCAAACCGCAGACTCACTGCTGAGTCACTGACGTGAAGCCCTGACATTGAGGACAGAGCGGGTGGGCGCCAGAGTTGCTCTCCGCCTGACTAATAAATCCTGACGGATATTAAAAGAGTGAACCCAGTGGGGTTCAATCCCTCACACAGACTCACATATTTAGCCGGCTTTACAGTCACAATTACGAATTCAAATTTGAAGTTTTAGAAAACAGGTTAAGAGTCATTTTTTTAATCATCACGTTGCTTTCATGCTTTGGTGCCGGCATGTTTTTAAGACAATAAAACAAAACCATAAGCTGTAAAACGATAGAGAAACACATGGTTTCCCAAGTCAGAAATCTTTATTTCTTCTGTGCGGCTCAGGGTGTTGTGTCACGTTGACCGAGCTGCTTGGCTGTTCACAGTCCAAAACAAAAACACTGGACTCCGGCCTCCCCGTAGCCCCGTCCTTTCCATTAGGAGCTCTGCCGGCCGAGCGGTTGCTCCCGCCATGCGGCATGGGAGTGACTTCAATTAGCTTTCACTGCAGCGGAGCTGCTCCTGCTGTTACAACAGCTGCCACAGCTGGAGAGTGTCTGTGTGTGTTTTGTGTGAATGGTAAAATGGGTTTCCAGGTGCAGCAGAAACGAGTGCAAAATATTTCCAATTAGGGTATTTCTTTCTGAAAGTGTTGCAAAACAACTGGTTTTCTGTTGCAAAGCCTCATGGGAGCTCTCCAAATAATTTATTTTATCATGTGAAAATGTGTTTTATCTTTATCTTTAAATTGACTATTTTTCAACTTCATGGTTAGTTTTTTTGGAATGAGAATGAATAGGTCATTAACAGTTTTTCTGATGGAGGACAAAACCAGTCTGAAAGATTACTTGTGTCTTTAACAGATGATAGTCTTGAGAGAAAAGAAGGAACACAAAAATTCAAGAAAATCTTGCAGAAATGGACATCAATACTTTTTAATCTGCAATTGGCGACTCTTTTTGCTCATTTAGTTTTTTATCTTTTCCTAACAAACATTGTTCAAACAAGCAAGTTCTATAACAAAATAAAATATATGTTTATTATTGTTCTCAGTACACGTTTTGGTTTTTCTTATACTTCACATTGAATTTTGTCTTTTAAATGTTGTATTTGTTAGAATATGTTCCAATTTTCTTAAGTCTTCTTTAAAACTATGAATAATTTTGACATCTGATTCATTTTTCAATCTGCACATAATTTAGTTATTTATAAATGGACACTGTCAGCAGCAGGTTTTATTATATTTAGGTGGAAGAAGAAGGATTTGGTTTATTTCTTTGCATTTCATTGCTTTTACATTTGTGTTTCACTCTTCCAAACAGAGGTTTATAGGGATGCAACGATTCACTTTCCACACGATTCGGTTCAAAATTCCATCTTTGGATCACTGTTTTGTTTCGATATATGATTTGTGTATCACAAAGTCAATTTGCAATTAAGTGAGTAATAAAAAAAAAAAAAAAACTTTCAGTTGGCTTATACTTAGCCTGGTTTAATGGGAAACAAAAAGAATAAATAATACATCTTTTTTTAAATATAGCATGTTTGACAAGTTCAACGTATATGTAAACATATTCAGGAACAATTCACTTTTTCTACAATTTGGTTCAATAATGTAACATATCTTGATTTTTAAACTATAAATTGTAATAATAATAATAATACATTTTATTTGTTTGCCGCCTTTCTTGGAACCCAAGGTCGGCGTACATAAAATAGTGACAATAAAAACCAAAACACATTATAATACAACCTTAAAATGTGCTCCTATAAAATAGGCATTGTGGCACTTTCTAATAATTAAAAAACTTGAATTGCAATCAATTTGAATATTTTTTTATTCTATTTTATTTATGATCCAAATAGCTCATTTTATCATCCACTGTTTTATATTTTAATCTTATCATTATGTGTGCATTTTTCAAAAGGGTGGAGGAGACTCCTATCCTGATTGTTAAAAAAGCGAATACCTCATCAAAAAACATTAACTTAAACATTTAAGTAAATAAATTTTGGTTCTCTCGTTTAAAAAAAAAAAAAAGAAAAAACTGAGAAGTTGTTTTCCTCACAGCAGCATCTGCAACAGATCAGCCTAAAAAAACGGTGGATTGACTGATTGATGGATTGACTGGATGAGTGACAATCCTAATCTCAGTGTTCCTTCTCCTTTTCTCCATCTCCCCTCCATGCCCGCCTCCCTCCGTCCCACTCAGCACCCCCTGCTACAGGCTGCAGATTAAAGCAGCTCTCATCTGGATCTCATCAGTTTAGGCTGGCCTCCGTGTTTTATAGGTTATTTTTCATTCACAAGAAGGAGAAGGATGGGGGGGGGGGTATCGCAGTGATTTAAGGTTACACTGCATGGAGGTTGGAGGAGAATAAAAGTAACTTCCAGTCTTGAGGGGGCTGTGAACAAAGCAGCATCCCCACTGGTGACGCCGTTTTTTTTTTTTTTAGAGAACAGGAGTCATGCATTTTTCTTGTTTTCCTGTCCACGTTTCTGTTGTGGCCAGTCTCTCTGTTTTTCTAAGTGCCGTTCCAGGAACATGTGGTGGATTGTTGTGGGATTGTTGGACCTGTGTCACTTCCAAGCATGCTAAATCCATTTTTGGAGAAATCTGCCGTCCAATAATCAATGAGAAACTGCTGCTTTACTAAAAGTGAGACCACAAAAGAGGCAGAAATATTCTAATTGTCTGTTGTGTGTTTGGTAAAAGTCCCAGTCAGGGCACACGTAGTTTACCAAAAGCTGCCGCGGTAATGGCTGCAGTTTCACTGAAAATGGGCAAAGAAATTCAGACAGCTGGAATGATCATCAGCAGATGTGTTGGAAACAAATGTGTGTTTATTTGCATAAACCTAAACTACATAAACATCTTTAACTGGAGATGGGGAGAAAAAGAGACGTGTCAGTTCACAAATGCTATGCAGCCGAACACCCAGATTTCTGCTTCAATCTGGGATTCTAAATAAGTGTGGATGATGACCTGCTGCTGCTTCTGGGCCGGTTTGGGTCAGCCCGTCCAGATGCACACATTCCTCTAAGAGTCAGGAGGCTGTCGTTGCTGTCCTCACTTCCCTCCACAGCTTTGAGACCAGGACAGTTGTTTGTGTTGCAGGCCACAAACGGAGTAGAAGTCCCAATACCTGGCATGATTATGCAGTATTCACATCTCCCAATTTATATCCGGAATTTTCATCTCTTGATTATTTTTGTCAACTGGACACTTTTTCCTCAAAACTGAACTGATCTTACCTGTTCTTCTTGAGTTCCTGGTTCTACTCTCCTAAAACTTCTAGGCCATTCGAGTCTAAATTCCAAGCATAGACATAAAAATAAATAAATAAAGAACATCTCGTAAAAAAAATTTAAAGAAACTTGAAGGACAAATGACGTCTCCCTACTTTCATACTCTCCAACTGAAAAGTTTTCATCATTTCAATGATTTTCAGATAAAATCTTACGTACTTTTAACTGATTTTTTTTTTGTTTGTTTGTTTTATGCAGGAGAAAGTGCTGTGACGGGTTCAGGTTTGTGATGGGACAGTGCATACCTGAAAGTAGGTAAAACAAACACTTTTCATGTGTTTCTTAATTCTTGAGCTTTAATTTAAGTGCTTTTTGCTTAAAAAAATCATCTCTTACTGCCAGGGCAGAGGATTCCTGGCTATTGTTTTTGATTTTTGTTTTTTTTAATAAAACAATTTTAATGAGTCAGTTGAAATGTTTTATTTTCCTGTAACAAATGCAAAAATATTATGATTTCTTGTCAATTAACTTACTAAATAATTCATCTCAATTTTTTTAAAACGTTTTCTGTGCAATATTCATAACAGCCACTAGAGGGTACTGTTCCCCTAAATCCTATGTACTTCTGATGGGTGGATGCCAAAAAAATCTAACTTCTAATAATATTTGTGAGTGTGAGTATGTAAAAGCAAAAGATATATATATATATATATAACCATTTTCAGCCACAGAACAATGACTATGGTAACCATGAAACTGGTTATTAACTTTTTCTTACAGTAACTTTCATGGTGAATAAACTGCAGTTCCATCCAGAACTGTTGTATTATGTGCAACAGTTCAATAGTTCCCCCTGACACATATAATGCAGTCTGGTTTAACAGTCTGATGAAAGCCCATTAAATAAGAAAATGTTCCATCTTTAACAACAACAACAACAAAAAGTTTAGACTTTATGACTACTTGCATTCGGAGCAGTTTTTATTTAATAGTTTGTTCTTGTGTTTCTGTGTTTATTGACTACACCACAAAAATAGTTTGGAGCAAACGTCACACAGGCTTTGACCCGGCGCAGTAAAATCAGATTTAAAACAGTAACTGTAGCATGAGTGAAGGCAAATACCCTACAAAAATATATATTGGAGTTGTAGTCATTGCATGTAAACGGAGACTTTTAAAAGAATAGTAAACATTTTTGTGATCATAAAACAGTCAGTTACTGAAACGTCAACAGAAAAGTACTTACACAAAACTGAAATGTGTTTTAGATCAGTCAAAATCCTTACAATTAAAAAAAAAAGAAAATAAAACTAATATTTTATGAACCAGATCAAACTGAAAAAGGTCAATGAGACAAAATATCACTCAGCTTTAAAGACCCACTCCAATGAAAATCACATTTCTGGTATTTTAAGATGTGCTTGTAGGACATATATAAAAAAATAAAGATAAACACAACGTTTCTGGGTATTTCTTTACTCAAATTGTGGTGAATCAGAAGCAGACAAAAAAATGTTTGTTTGAAAAAGCTTGTAGCTAAGTCATCCATCAAACTTTTTACTACAATTCTTCTCATTTTAAGGGTAATCCAATCAATGTAGGTATTGATGTATTCATAAATTTACTAAATTAAATGATTCTCAGAGGCTTCTCAACTAAAACTCTGAGAAAGAACAGGTTGCAGCACTTAAACTATCCTCCTGACGACCTCAGAAAAAAATGTTTCTCAGTCAAAATCATGTGTAAATCCACTAAAAACTACAATTCCCAGAGTCTCACCCCTTCACATTTGGGATAATTAAAAGCACCAACTGTCCTCTGTAGATACCAAAAGGACTCGATTCAGTAGTATGCACTGGTTGGAAGATATTCAGCTTCAGAAATATTCTCCAGAAAGGACAAATTTGCATTTCTGGCAACTTTTAAAATAAAATTGAGACTAAATTTATGTCTATGTTTAGATTTGCTAAGAAAAACTATAACATATAATGTTTTTTATTATAAAATATTCTGCTAATCACTAAATATTATAATTTTATCTCAAAATATAGTTTCTATTTTAATATAAATCAATAAATCAATTATTTAAAATGAGTAATAATGATTATTTCATGTCAGTGAAGTAGCAAAACTTGATGATAAAATTGTGAAATACTATAAATAGCATAATTATCTGCATTGTTGAGTCAGACAGGTTCAATACCATCTGATTCCCAAAGATCAGCTCTAGAATTTGACTGTTTTTTCTTTCTGTCTGCAGGCGTGGATGTGTGCGCCGCCTCCCCCTGCGAGCAGCAGTGCACAGACAACTTTGGACGAGTCGTCTGCACGTGTTACCCCGGGTATCGCTTTGACCGCGAGCGACATCGCACTCATAAATCTCCTTACTGCCTCGGTCAGTCTCATTCTCAATCAGAATATTTTAAATTAGGGGTGAGAGATCTTTTTTGTGATGCATTTCCATCTTCCCTGTTGTGTTCCTCTCACAAACACAAATCAGACATCGATGAGTGTGAAGCCTCCGGCGGCGATGTGTGCGACCACGAGTGCCTGAACACAATGGGAAGCTTTTTGTGCCGCTGCCACAGTGGTTACATCCTGGCATCCGACCAGCGTTCCTGCATCCCCGTTCACAACTGTGAGTGTCTGTGAGATCCAGGGTTCCTTTAGAGCAGCACAATCAGGAAAAACATTTAGGATGATGTGGATTTTAGATTAATTTTGCATTTGGTTACTTTACATGCTTTAATTTGAAGAGGCAGGTTGTTTGAATCCATAAATAAGTCTCACAGTTTTTGCTGCGTATCCTTTGTGTCTTCCTGTGCAGTGAGCTCCTCAGGAAAGTCCGACACCTTGATGAGCGCTGGCACCTGCTCACTGACCTGCCAGGACTTCATGAACATGAAAAACAGTCTTCTCCAGATAAAACTGCGGCTGGGAAATGCGCCGTCAGCCAACCAGGTAACGTCTCTCTTTCAGATTTAATGAAATAGATAATAAATAAATAGTGATGAACGTTGTTTTTAATATTTTCCACTGAATCTTTCTTCTCTGGTGTTTAGGTTCCTGGTCTGGCCAACAGCAGTGATAAACCCTCTCTGGGACGTGCAGGAAAAAGTCCTGATACCCCGTGTCTTCCTGGTTTACCCGGCCCCCCAGGAGCTCCTGGGGTTCCAGGTAATGTTAGAATGAAAACCAAATTCAAAAATATTTTTTCTTCTTTATTATGTTCCACTTACATTGATTCTAATATTTGTATTTTTTAGTGGCATAACCGATGATTTATTTATGTTTATTTATTCTTACAGGACATCCTGGAGAGCCTGGAAACAGAGGAGAAACTGGGGAGAGGGGTCCTCCTGGCCCTCGGGGTCCGAGGGGGGATATGGGGCCAATGGGACCAGAGCCTGACCTGAGACATATAAAGAGGGGTCGCAGGGGCCCAGTGGTAAGGAGACAAAAGAAATGAGATAAATTCCTTACATTCAGTTGTGTAATTGCTGAAAGTTGTAGCTGTTATAGCTCTTTTTTTTTTTTTTTTTGGGGGGGGGGAAATGTTGAAAAGTCCTCAAAGAGCAGAACACATTTGAATTTTTTTTGAATAGCAGAAAATATGCAGAAGTTATGGTTGTAGAAAGTTTAAAGTTGCAGAAGAGACTTCCTCGTGTGTTTTTAAGGCTAAAATTGCAGCAATGTTGTTGAATTGCAGAAAAAACTAAGTTGTCAATAAATTTCAGAAGAGAGCATTTTTTTTTGTTTCAAACACAAATCCAAATTAAAAAGAAAAATAAAAATTTTAAAATAGAAATGTAAGAATTAAAAATACAAAAATACAAATATACAAGTAAAGCAAATGATGTGCTTGAAAAGGAGCGAGCAGAAGAAAAATTCTTGTGTGGTCCCACCCCTTTTAACAACACTTTGTTACATATTCTGTTTACAATTTTATTTATTTATTGATTCTTTTACTCAATGATTAGAACATTTTGATTTTTAAATGGCAGAAATTGAATGAAATATGCAGAATATCTAAAAAAAACTAAGAAAATTAACAAAAAGAGAAGAACAAAAGCTTGACCAATTAAGAATGTTTTAGTTGAATTTTGGAGATAATCGTGAATATTTTCATGTTGTTTTCAAAACATGAAGATATTCTGAAATTCTCATTGGTTATATAAAATATTTTTTATTTATAAAATTAACATGTATTATGTTAAAATCACTGAGAATGTGACTGATGTTTGATTTAACCAGTTTTTTTGTTGTTTTTTCTAAAACACAGTAGTAACATTTTTTGTACATGTCCTTTTTTTGAGGGGTTTCAACCTAAAGATGAATTTTCTGTCACTAAATAAAAAGATCATATTTGCAGAAGCAAAGATTTTTTTTTCTGGTTATACGGGCCTATTAGTGAACAATTCATCTGTTACTAAAAAACAGATTCTTGCACAGATCAGATTTCTTAAGCAGAATTGTAGTAAATGTGTTTTTCTGTCCAATTTTCTTGAAAATTCCAATGAGAGAAATTTCACCAAAATGTTATTCTGGTTTGTGGATGTTTTCATGATCTGCAGCAGCCCTGGAAGGACAGGACAGTCTGACATTTGAGCAAAAAAAAAGTTAAAAAGTGGGAACAGAAACTCTTTATTCTTACCAAAAATATGAGGTTTATGAGCTTCAGTCAGATTTGTCACTTTATTAACTTAATTCTCATAATTTTTTTGTACATTAGTCCTTTCTTATGATTTTAATGAGGGAAATAGAGTAATTGTAGGCTGGATTGTTTTGTCAAAGTGATGCAGACAATGTTCATTTTCTTTATTTAAAAAGACAAAATGCAACAATACAAAGCAAAAACTTCAATTTAGTTTAAATTGGGTTAATTTTGATACAGATAAATAATTTGAACTGTATTTTTATAAAAGTCTGTCAGTGAGCAGTTCAACTTCTATTTTACTTAAAATTCTTGCACATATTAGCCAGATATTTTTAAGCTAAAATGTTTCCTAAAGAGGAAGTTTGCGTTTTTCTTTCAGGGTCCGCCTGGAGCGCCAGGAAGAGACGGATTGAAGGTTGTAAAATATTTGTGTTTTACAGTAATTTTGCTTTCAAATGTATTTATTTTTTATTGATACAAAAGTAATTTTAAATGTTGATTAAACTTTCAAAATTCACAATGTTTTGTCACCAGTTTTGGGTCAAACTTGGTGCATCTGTTGATCATCATGACCTGTAGGCAGCAGGTGGAGATGATTTCTTTGCTGTGTTTCCTCTACAGGGTGATAGAGGAGCTCCAGGTCTCAGAGGTCCGCCTGTAAGTGTGCAGATTACTTTAAAACATGGCTAATAGTTCTAATAAATGTAAGTAATAATCTCTTCGGTCCTCGCCGGTCTCCAGGGACCACCCGGCTCCTTCGACTTCCTTCTGCTCATGATGGCCGACATACGCAACGACATCATCGAGCTGCAGGAGAAGGTGTTCGGCGAGCGGCGAGGCCTCTCTCTGGACAATCCTCAGTCCAGCGGAGAAGTGGAATTTGAAGATTGGGGTTCTGGAGAAGATCTTACCCTCAACACCTGACCTTCAAGCTTCATCTTTTCTATAAAACATGCTGGAGATGCGATATATTGATAATTCCTCTAATCTGGGACGACCGGGACATCGCGGCTTGTTTTGAACTCTTATAACGGTACGTACAATGAAACGGAGAGACATGAAGAAACCTCTCAACCACTGCAAGCATTGTTGGCAGACCTTTCATGTTCCTTGGATGTCAGAGAGCAGCGTGCGTGCAGGACTTTGGAGGAAAGCGAGCAGCACCAGCCTTTGTGTCTGAACCTCAGACCTGAACCACTTCAAAAGATGAACTTTATCGTCTCCATCACTTCCTGCTCCTGGGTTCAGCCGGGTGGGGGCGTCGGTTAAAACGGGAGCAGAGATCTGCACCTGTCTGCAGTGTCCGGCTCTGAAGTTAGAGCTATTCTCTGAGGACGACTCAGGAAATCATTCATGAGATTCATGAACTCTATTGTTCGGGTTGTACAGCAAAATATAGCAGACCAACTTCATGTTCTATTGAGAAAATGCATTTAACGTAAGGAACAGGCTGCTTACTGTTAAACATGCAAGCTGCATTATTATACAATCGGGACGCTCAATTTATAAATGGGAGTCCTCATATCATTGGAATGGTATCTCAGGTATGTTCTGGCTTTATTAGGCTTCCTGCTGAAAAAATCTGCAGGGATTTTCCTGAAAATAAGAAATAAAAAACATTGTGAAAATAAATCCAGTTCTGAAGGGAGGAGATGGACTTCCTCTGAAAATACCAGGAAAGACAATCCATCAACATGTACAACACCTTGCAAAATAAGAATGTTGATGACCTTTCTCTATATTGTAATAAACCATGTGCTATTTATACAGAAAAAACCCATGTTTGTAATTTTTCAAATATATTTTTACCTTTCTACAGAAACATTTAAAGTAAAATTTGTCATTTTGTTGGTTGAAATTCCTCATATTTTAAGTCCAGCTGTTTTGTTGTTTATTTTTTTTTAGAAACAAACCTTCATATCTACAATATTTCTGCTGATTACTCCAAAAGTTTCAGACTGAATCAAGATTTTACCTTTGACAAACTAATACTTCAGTTAAGACTGTTCACATTCAGTCCACTGTAGTTCTTTAAAGAAAAAACGAAAATAACAAATTTTCCTGGTGACTTCTATGATTTAAACCTCACTCAGAAATGTAATTTCATTTCAAAATTTTGATTTTTTTATCAACTCTACCTACAAGCAGTATATTCGAGTTTAATAGACTATGTACGTGTAGTTTAGGAAATATAATAACTGAAAACGTATTTAGACTAAAATGAAAATTAAAATACACAGATAGTAGAGGTGTAGCAATCAATAGATAAATCAGTGACGTGATTTCTCCAAACAGATTGATCTGTCTGAGGCAAGCTGTTAATTGAATCGACCTATACCATACTTTAAAATGAAATAAATCAATCTATAAAGGTATTACTAAAAGTAAAATTTGGATTGAAATATGTTTATTTTACTGTAACATAAAAAACAAAATACTTTGAATTTTTCAAAGACGGGACCATACAGTGTGGTAAAATGTTCTAATAATGTTCAGTTTCTATTATTTTGATGTGGAAAAACAACTTTACGAAACTAATATGTGTATGGATTGTCATTAATTCTTGTTTAGTTGTTTGTATGTACAGATATTTAATTTACACTTGATTATTTTGCAAGAAATACAAGGAATCTGGAAAACTTCCACAGATCAGTTCCAGGTATTTATGTCTGAGGTTAAATGTTTGCCTAAAGATGTCCTACATTGATTTTAGATCAGTGAATCAGATCGTTCAAAATGAATTGATACCACAATAAATCGTATCACAAACCACAAATTGAATCAAATCGTTAAAATGAATCATTACACTCCTAATAAATAGCATAAAAAAGTAAACTTCAAGGATACTGCCACTTTAATATAGACTAAAAATACTTAGAGTTCACCTAAAAATACATTTTTTTGCTCAGGGTACCCTTAACAAAAAACAAAGTACCGGTAATCAAGTATACTTAGTCCATACTAAAAGTGAAGCAATATACTTGAGATTTATCATACTATAAACTTGATATCTTCTGATTACATCTGAATAAGTATTTAGTTAGTATACTTCCAAAACTACAGGCACATCATCGACAGTATACTACCACACTTTTTGAGAATACTTAATCAAAAAAACGTACTACTTTTTTGCCATTGTTTGTCAGTAAGTAATGTGTTATGTCAAGCATTAGTGAGCCTACTGCAAGAACAAATCCCCCAAATTTCAAAACAGCCGCTACTGATAGCTCGACCAGAATGTTGTTTGGATGAAAGACGGGTCTTTTTGTCTAATGTTGATGGTGGAGAGGATGTCAACATCCTGTGATATCAAAAACATAGATGGAGCTGTTTTTCCCAACACAATGGCATGATGGGTAAAAGAAAAAGGAAAAAAAAGTTGTTTTACAAGTAAAACTAAAGATGACAAATGTGTTTTACGGTGAGAAAATGTTGGAATGGAATTGCTTTCACAATTTTCACTCAACATAGACAAGTATTTACTGCTAGACGCATTTGACTGTAAAATACAGTAAAAAGAGGGTAAAATGAAAAAAAAACATGTAGTTCTCTTTTTGTCCACCAGAGGGCGGCAGCAGTGATAGAACACATACAGGCTGGATGGAACCTGCAATTGAAGAGGTAAATCAGAGCATAAAAAATAAGGGTATAAGTATTCATTTACATAATTCAACAGATATTATAGTTTGTGGAGTTCATTGTGATATTGATTCATTTTGAAAAATTGAATTATCTGACCCAAATTTGATCCAGAACATCTTCATCCAAGAATTCAACCGTATACCTGGAATTAAACAGGTTGAAGTTTTCCAGTTTCTTTGTGTTTCTTGCAAGATAATCATGTGTGAATTAAATATGTGTACAAACAAAACAAGTAAACACGAATTCATGTCAAATCCATTCACATTTTAGTTTCATAAAGTTCATCCCACTGTTGCTTTTCCACAACAAAATAAAACAAATTATTAGAACATTCTACCACATTTTGGAAAATTCAATGTTTCCACACGTTGGACTGTAATGATAGTTGATAATTTTTTGCAAAAAAAGAAAATAAACCATCTCTCAATCCAAATGGTATTTTCCGAGATTGATAATAGATCGACTGATTTCATTTTGAATTGATTTTTAAATGATATGGGGTGATTTGAACAACTTGTCTTTAATCTGGTTGGATAAATCCAATCAATCGAAAAAAAAAAGTTGCTAACTCGAATTTAGTTTATTTAAAATGTAATGTATTCACTCACACTGTTTTCTTTTGTTTGATCCTGCAAAAAATACATTTTTTTAAATAAAAAAGGCTTATAAAGGATAAAAGCTGCATTTACTTGACACCCATAGTGACAATTTTGGCCCTCTTATTTTTCTATTTTTTATTGATTTTTTTTTCTATTTTTTAATTCCCAAAATGAATATACAAAAAACAAATTTGTTCAATTAACTTTAAAAGCCCTGAAGATAATTGTTGTTGTGTTCTCCAGGGTCAAAGGTGAAAACAGTTCAGAGAAAGCAAAACCACAATGTATTTATTTACTTGTCACCAGCAGGTGATGCTAAGTCACAGACGGTCCCTCATCAATGAACATCACAAGTCAAGTAGTTTTATGAATGTTAATGTTCATGTTATATAAAAAAGATGTAAACTATAGTGAATTTGCAAACCTTAATATTTTAAATTATAAGCATCCGACTTCCAATTAAGATTGTTTTAATGCATTTTATTAAATTGTGTGTAAAAACTGACATTAGTGCTACCGCTGTTTCTGATTAGTGCCAGATTATGAGATATAGTTTTTTCAAATATGCATTTCAGCCAGACATTCAGCTGTTATTCTGTGACCTGGACATAACTTTATGATCCCTAATTTGTTCCTAAAATTTTGCCTCTTAGAAATTGGTTGCGGTCCAAACAGAGTTGTCTCCTGAGAAACTGCAGTGTCGTCATGATGACAGTTTGACCCGTCTGGGTCAGAAATGGAAGGCTTGGGCCTAAACAGCTGGAGGGATAGAAGTCGTCACGGGGAGCCTGTTAGGGCTTGAATCCGCCACTAAAGAGAGAGTGTGTCTGGAAAAAGAAAACATCAGGTTTCGTCTTTTGTCACATTTGACTGTTTCTGCTTTTCTTTTGTTCTTTTTTTTTAGTTATCAAAAGCTTCTGCTGAAGGGTTTTGTCAAGAAGATTAGTTTCCATACTCTACATAAAGACAACCTTCAGTCCGTCAGATGTAATTATACCTGAAACCTCCATGCCGTTTCGTTTCGCCTGTTACTAGACAGACTTCTCACCTGGTGGCTCCTCCCCCTGCCGTGCGGTCACTGCTCACAGCACAATTGTTGCCAGGACAATCAGGAAGAGCAGCGCGAACAATTGAAGAATCGTGTCAGTAAGAGAAAGGCATCAGACTGAAACAGGTTATCTCATTTCCTTCAGCACTTGTCATGCAACTGGAAGCTTTCCTCTCAGTCTGCAGGGAGCAGCAGAGGCAGAGTGAGGTGACTGCTGCTGCACGCTGCATTCGTGGGTTTTTCCAGTCCACCCGTTGAAAAAAAAAAAAAAACAGTCAGCAGAACAAAAACAAACATCTCTACTTTTACTTGAAAACATTTTTCTTTAAATGTTGTTTTTTTCTGTCCGCATTTTGATAATAACACTTAAATGCCCTTCGTTTGCTAAGATCAGCTCATCTACTATTCAGATCTCTGTATCTGATTCCAGCTGCATGCTAAGTCCAGACCCCTGGGAAGCCAAACCCCACTTAATTTGTACAGTGAGGAGAGCTATGTAACAATTTGCTCACATCTTTAGATGAGAACGGCGATATGACAGATAAAGCTCAGCCAGATGTTTCCTACTATGAGAGGAATTTCCTCACTGGCACTCAGTTGCCATCCATAAATACATCTCATGCACGACATCACCGTCGTTTCTGAGACTTTCATGCACGTTTGTGTAGGTCTATTTTATGACCAGCCTAATTGTGTGTGTGTGTGTGTGTGTTTAGCATGTATATGTAGTGGGTATAATTCCAGGTTATTGTTTAACTACTTCATTCAACCAAAACTGAATTATTGTTAGAAATTAAAATAATTATTTTGGAGCATTAGAGTCATCAAAAACTGTGACGCACTCTTATAAACCCCCTGATTTCCTCTTAGAGCTACAGGGATGCTGGAGCCTATCATGGCTACTGTGAGGCAGAGGGGAGGTACACCCTGAACTGGTCATCGGTCTTTTCTAATGAACCTAATGAAGCATGTTTTTGTACTGTGAGAGGAAACCTGGAGAAAACCCACAAAAAAAACATGTAAACTTTACACAGAAAGGCGCTCCTGGGGATTTGAACCAGGACCTTCTTGCTGTGAGGGGAGAGTGCTAACCGCTACACCACCACCACCACCATCAAAAGTAAAGAAAGTTAAAACCCTAGTTGAAAAACGATCAATTCAAACGTTTTTTAGTTGGCATGAATCTCTTTTTGGTATAACTGTTGTTTTGGATTAATGATAATTTCAAAAAGTTTAAAAGAAAAACATGTAGATGACCAACCAAAATGTAATAATTGTCAATCCATCCTTTATCTAAATCTGCTGTTGACTCGCTGGGGTCATGGGAGCACTACTCAAACACTGACGGGCAACGATGAACAGGATTGCACTACACTGACACACACACACATTCGCTGCTGAGGGACCATTTAAAGTCGATATAAAGTGTCGAGAGAAAATACAAACTTCACACAGAAAGATCCCCGAAAGTGCTAACCACTACATCACCGTGTAACCCTCTCCTCAACAAATGTAAACCAAAAGAATCAATGAAAAATGTTTTGGATGGATTTTTTTCCCCTTCTCATTCATCTTCTAAGCTATTTGTCGCTTTTTGGGGTCGTAGGGGTGCTGGAGCCTAACCTGGCTACTGATGGGTGAAGGCAGGATCCACCCTAGACAGGTCGCCAGTCTGTTTCAGGGCCTCAATCACACATCCATTTACACCTAGGGGGAATTTAGAGCAACCAATTAAATTATGAAGCATGTTTTTGGAAGGTGGGAGGAAGCTGGAAAAACCCACGCATGCACGGAGAGAACATGCAAACATTGATGGAGTCGGCACCGCAGCTCCACCACGCAGCCCTCCTTTTATCCCTTCTCTAAATAATTAATATCTTTTTGGTCCATTTTTTTTATTTTTGTCTCATTTTTAAAAGTGACCTAACACAAGGATTTTTCTCAGACCTTCAGGTGTTGGTTTGTGGACAACAAAGGCTAACAAATCCGTGAGAAGTTTTCATCTAAAAGGTTATAGCGGAACTAAACACAGATGAGCAAAGCTGAACTAGATTTTATTAATAAGCAGAACAGGAAAAAAATGAAGTCAAACAAAAGGGAATCACGGGGTTCTAAATAACAACAACAGCAAAAAAAGGAGAGAATCTGGAATAAAACAACAATAATATGGAGGGAAAATAGTATCATCCAGATTTGTACGTGTGTAATTGTTATTTGTGCATAACTTTACATATGTGTGTGCGTAATTCTTGATTTTTAATTTATACAATATATTTTGTGCATATTCCAAAAATTATAAAATAAAAAAATACAGCACATGCACAAATTAAAATTACAGCAGCTTGAAACTAAATTACACACAAATGTTTGCAACATATGCATACACAAAACCATATTTACGCATCTAATGTGAGATTATTTTCACCTCTCAGAGAGAAAAGGGATGCATCCATGAGTGATGCGTTTAAATGCTGTTAGAATGCTGGGTTATCCGAGTTTTCCTCTCAGCCGCTATGAACTTGAAAAATAAAGTGAAACAAAAAGAAAAAATCACAAAGCACTAAATATTTACAAAAAGACACAAAAGAAGATGAAAATTCAGAATAAAGCAACTCTTGCTATGTAGAGAGAATTGACTCACCCTGGTTTGTGTGTGCGTGCATAATTCTTGATTTGTAACTCACAATACATTTTGTGTATAAGTACAAAAATTACAAAATAAAAAAAAATGCACAAATTAAAATTACAACAGCTTGAAACTAAATTACCCACAAATCGCTTGTTACGCACACACAAAACCACATTTTCTCTCAAATTTGATTTGAGACTCTTTTCATGCCTCAAAGATTTGTGCACAAGTGATGCTTTTAAATGCTGCTAGAATGCTGGGTCATCAGAGTTGTCTTATCAGCTACTTTGAACATAGATTGTGAGTAATATCTGGTGAAAACTCAACATTTTTCCACTTCCTTAAACAGATATGCCAAATAATTGATATAAAAAGGGCAAAATGTGTTTTTCAAACTCAATGCTAAAGTTTCAATAATTATGCACGCACAAATCCAAGTTATATACAAATTCAAAGTGATGCACAAATCAGGAATTACACACACAGACATATACACACACACATATTGGGGTGAATCTATTTTCTCTCCATATTTTCAATGCTTAATTTAGCTTCAACTTGTATACAACTGTATCTTTTTGTCAATATAGTTACCATTAATGAAATCCTTCAAACTTGATCTAAAAAAACCTCATTTATCTATCTTAAAACAGGAAGTGCAGCAATGTTTTTATGATATTTGAAAACAGAGAAATGCCCACTGAGTTTCTTCCCTCTCTCGTGCCAAAAATCTTCCGTTTTTATACAAATTTTAATTTTTGTGAAGATGAGTTGTTGTGGAGCATTTGTCAGCTTTTCATAATTGTGCTTTTATGTGTCATTCCTAACTGTGGGTGTTTTGGGTTCCTCATGTTTCAAGTTGTTTTAATGCTACATATTCTGCTTCTTTAACTATTTGTTAGAAAAGTTTGTCTTTACATGAAGTTGAAGAACAGATGACTTGGATGAATCTTCACAGACATGTTTCATGCAGATCTGAACACCTCCCATCTTTTTAATGCTCTGTTTCTATATTGCCCCACAGATGAACCAGTTTCTGCCTCTGGATTTAAAACGTAGAGGGATGTTATGCTTGGAGATGATCCTTTCAAATTTCTCAGAAACTTCTGCCATAAATGAAAAGACAATATTTTTGCTCCTTTTCCTCTTTTCCTGTGTGTTTGATGTCGAGATTTTTTTCAACCAGCTTTCCTAGCTGACTTGCTGAAGGTCCACTTGGGATTTTCAAAGGTTTGAAGTGCTTTTTTACTGTTGTTTATTTTCTCTCCTTTTTTTTGTCTCAGTAGGAACATCCTCAGCCAGATGGTGTCGAGTTCTGATGATGGACCTTCAGTGTTGCAGCGGGAGGTGCGAGTCCAGCTGAGAACCTTTTTCTGAAGCGTTAGTCTGTAGTTTTCCTAGGTGTTGAGTTTGCTTTCTTCCTCAAGGCAGTGCAATTCCTTATTTTTTTGTTGCACCTGAAGAACTTTGGTGGTTTTTGTTCTCATTTTGCTTTTTTCCATGTACAAGTTGTTGATAGTGGGAGAATCTGGAAATCTCATCAAGTATTGCTGCTTGTTCTCATTATTATTCATTTAAAAATATTGTAATTTGTGCTATTTACGGAAACAAAAAATGTTGAAGTTACTTTTTGTATTTAATGGTCTTTACTAGTTGTCAACAAATATGAAAAAGCTTGAAGGGATTGTTTTTTATCTGTAAATTGGTGGTGCCGAATTATTGAATCAACCAAAAGAGGTTCTAGACCATTGACTGTATATGAGAACTGGACTGAGTGAGCGTGACATCACTCAAAGAAAATGACTTATTTGTAGTTCCAAGAAAATGAATTCAATTAAATTTTTTTCAAGATAGGCATGTTGGCCTCAAAAAAAAAAGAAATAAAAAGGGGGCGTGGGCAGCATGAAATCTTGAAGTTTCAGCCGATGCCTCCCCATAACTCAGTGGCAGTTGTTTTTGTGACCATAGCATAAGGCATATAAATCTAAACTCTCAGAATTAGTGCTCCAGTCTTGAAAATTCATCTGAATGTCATGGTTAGGCAAGCAGCAAGAGTCACAAGCACATTTGTGGCAGAGACCAAAGAGTTTAATTTACAAAAGCTACTTTCAAACAAGGCCATAATGCTCAGCAAACAAGGCAGGACATAAAACAAACCAACACTGAGGGTTTCAGCAAAATTCCTTAAATATACAAAACCTAATTACTGAAGTGCAGGCAGCT
The DNA here is from genome assembly GCF_002922805.2 of Oryzias melastigma. NCBI lineage: Eukaryota > Metazoa > Chordata > Actinopteri > Beloniformes > Adrianichthyidae > Oryzias > Oryzias melastigma. The sequence goes on along the minus strand of NC_050514.1, from coordinate 28,857,503 downwards.
GTGACTGATTAGCAGGATCCACTGGAGAATGGGCGGAGTCACAGCAGCCTGCACTGGAGCAAAAGAAAAAAAAAACTAAAAACAGGGACGCAAAACATAACACAGAAAACACTTCTTGTTCATCATTGTTTTTTCTGATGTTGTGGTGGATTACAGCAGAAACTAAAAAGCCCAAAAACCTCTTCAACATCCCTACAATTACACCAATTGTAGTTTTTAACCCCTATAAAGATTTCAAACTGAAAAGGTCAACTCTGACACGTGTGATGTAATGAAAATCAATACACTAAAAACTGTGCCTTAAAATATACTTTCCAGATATTTTAAGTACAAAAAAGCTTCCACAAAGGAACACTTTTAGTCATGTGTAATTGAAGCCAACTTTTTTTGAGACAATACTTTTTTTTTTTTTGGAGGAAGTGCTTTTCTGAGAAACACAAAGGTCAGCTGGGTGCAAAGACAATGCATTATTCATCCACAATCACATTTGTGGAACAACAATGATCATTCCCACTCCAGTGCCAAGAGTCCCTCGACTCTTTATGTTCTTTGCTCCACTCTGAAAGTATTCCATTACAATTACATCTGGGAATGTCGTGGGTAATTTTCATAGACAGCTTTGCAAAAATTCCCTTGCCCTTCTTGTTTTTTTTTTTTTTTTTTTTCCAGGTAGTAATATGGTAAGCATCCTCATCACATGAGACGGAAACTGAGCTATGATGTTTTTCTTTGTTGTTTTTTTTACCACTACAGAGCCAAGCTGTAGATGTAAAAACTGAACTGAAAGAACTCTCTAACTAGCTGAGCTACATTTGTTTATTGCTTAGAAATAAACAACCAAAGTACAAAAGGAAACGTAGATGTATTTCATAAAAAGAGTTATTAGGACTTTTTTGAAGGTAAAATAAGTTAATGTCATATTAACTCCTTTCTCAAGGATGCTTCTAATCAGATTTGTGGTTCAAGCTACAGTTTTTGATTTTCTTCACTCTTTAAAAATCTTTGTTCTTCTGCACGATCCATCCGTTCTGTAGGATTTTACCGGAGATTTTTCTCCACTCAATAAACATTTTTAGTAAGCAACAGGAAGTGAGTGCCCCAGCAGCCTCATTATTTTTCCTTTTTGTTGTTTTTTTAAATTGTTTTCTCTAAACTATGTTGACGATTCTCTTTGGAAAAGTCGAATTTAAGTCTTCAATTGAAAGTTTCAGTGATGGATCTTCTTATGTTTTCTGTATTTTATTTTTACCTGGATTATGGTCACCTCTTAAGCAACTTTCACACACCACCCTCAGCAACCCTTGTTCAAGCGACCCCTTTCGAGGGAAAGTCTATGTAAATGTGTGTTTCGGGATTCCAGGTTCAAAATTCTTCCGAGTAGCTACACAAGTTTCTAGGACTGTTTTTGGGGCTCTACGGGCTCTACATCCATTTACATTGACAGTTAAACCATGTCAAAATAGAGCAATCGGGATCCATCCATCCATCTTCTTATGCTCATCTGGGACCTATCGCTGTGGCAGCAGTCTAAGCAAAGATGCCCAGACTTCCCTCTCCCCGGCCACTTCCTCCAGCTCCTCTGGGGGGATTCTGGGGCGTTCCCAGGCCAGCTGAGAGATGTAGTCTCTCCAGCGTGTCCTCAGTCTTCCCCGGGGCCTCTATCCCGTGGGACATGCCCGGAACACCTCCCCAGGGAGGGATCCAGGAGGTATCTGGACCTGAAGCCTTAGCCACCTCAATTGGCTCCTCTCAATCTAGAGGAGCAGAGGCTCTACTTCGAGCTCTTTTTGGGTACCCTATCTCTAAAAGGAGCCATTCAGCCACCCTATGGAGGAAGCTCAATTCAGCCGCTTGTAGTAACCGCTTCATCTTTCGGTCACAACCCAGAGCTCAAGACCATAGGTGAGTACTGGAATGAAGATTGACTGTTAAATTGCTTTTCGGCTCAGCTCTCTCTTCACCACAGCTTACCGTTATAGCGGTTGCATAACGGCGGATGCCACTCCAATCCACCTGTCGATCTCAGGCTCCGATATTCCCTCATTCATGAACAATATCCCAAGATACTTAAACTCCTCCATCTGGGGCAGGAGCACTCCACTCACTGAGAGGATTTGGTGATTACCTTTTTAATTCACCAAACTCACATATGAAACCAGATCATAGAGAAATTAATAACTGGTTTGGGATCGGCTAGAATTATATGACACCAAGTCTTTCATGTATCAGAATAGAACTATGACAGAAAACGCGAGATCTGCACCTCTTTGACATTTCGCACCAAGCCTATTTCAGCAGTAGGTTGTGGACATTTGCTAGTAAACAGTAGAAAAACTAGAAGAAGAAGAAGAAGAAGAAGAAGCCCCTTCCTGCTTGTCCAGTCTGAACAACATATGCTCAATCAAGAACACGCTAAAAGTATGCTCTTGATTAAAGCGCGTCACATACCCAGTGTAAACACTTATTTTGGTAACATAAAAAATAAAAAAACAACAAAAATGAACTGAATCTACATGCCGGTCCAGTGGTCTCCGCTCCAACCTCACAGGTGAGAAGTTCCTGGTTCATATCTAAGCTGAGACCTTTTCTGTGTGGAGTTTGCATGTTCTCCTCATGCGTGTGTGCGTTTTCTTTGAGCACACTCATACCACAATCCAAAATGCTTCAAACGTTTATTGGTGTCTCTAAATTACCCCTATAGGTGACAATGCGGCCCTTCAACATACTGGTGACCTGTTCGGGGTGCACTCCACCTTTGCCCAACGGTTTGCTCCAGCAGCCCCACATACTCTGAAAGGGAAATGATGGATGGATGGAGATAAAAACAAAACTGGATCATCTTTACTATTAGGTGCTTTAATGCCACAAAGTTCTAGAAGTGTTCTTTACTTTTCAGGATAATCAGAACTGTTCCTCTGACTCTTTGTGGCGGTTTTGTTATGATTACTGTCTTGTCTTAACGCACATCAACTGCCAAGAGATTCTTGATTTTTGTGTTGTTTTAAATTATTCCTCCGTGGCCCCCGCTCTGAAAAGTTGTCAAACTTGTTCAGAAATCCTTCCCATTTTTCCAAATAGACAGTTGTCCCCTGCAGGTAAGATACTATTTTTAATAATTTCATTCTTACTCGCTGAGCTTTTCTCATGTCACAAAAAAAAGGGTTCTATGTGTTGAAAACAAAAACAAAGGGAGGGCCTCAGTTACTAATTAATGTTTTTTTCCAAATATTTTTTTCTTTTATTCATCTGGTTAAAGTTTGATTAGCGTAAAGAAAATGAAGTAATATACAAGAAATAAAGAAAAACTCAAATAAATAAATGTATATTTTGCCTTAAATCATCCCCTCATCTCTGATTGGAACTGACTAACTGCTTATTAGTTGATGAAGATTTTTTTTGACCTGCAAACAGTAACATTGCTCAATCATAGTGCAAGTTGAAACAAATTCATTTGCCCTTCTTCAATCAAATGAACAAATCCGGGAAAGGAAGATGGCCGCAGGGAGGGGGGGTCATACTGAGAGTTTACATAACCGTGCAAAAGAACAGTGCAGAAGCTGGCAGCAGGTGAAGGTCTGTGTGGACTGCAGGTGCCGGCCACATCACAGGTGTCCGTCATCTTTGAGGTATTTATCTGCGTGCAACAGAAAGAAGCAGCACACACGCATATCGCATGCAGCCACACACGCAAACACGACTTCCTTCACAAAACCCAGGCATGCCACTGAACACCTGACAGGTGCAGGCGTGGTCTGCTGCAAGACACGCTATCTTGACACGCTAACTCATTCTTAAATCTGAGCTACGTGCCTGAGGCAGAGTACTAAAACACCCTAGTTTACTTTCTGAAGCCGGTTCCTCCTCCAGGCCCTCTGGGCACACCCTCTTCCGACTTCTGTCACTCAGGTGGAATAGAGCTGCTAAAGGCCTGAGAATTAGATTTTGTCTGACGGGTTAACTAGACTTTGTATCAGCAGCAAATCCAAACCTTTGATCGGTTTGCACCACCTGTTGTCTGATCGATGTCCATGTGCATGCAACTCCTACATAAGCAATGATTCTTTTATTCCAGAGCTGACATTCCCGGGAAGCATTTCAGCCTCTTTTATTTTTATTTTATTAGAATTCATTTGTCTGCAAAGAATCTTCTGGTACATACATTTTAATCTGAAAAAACAGAATCATGAAGGACTAGAGCGCTAAATTATTTTAAATATGATAAAAAGGGATGATTAGTTTATTTTTTACAAGGTGGTTTTCAATTTACACAACACTGCATCTGTCAGGAATGTTTCACAGCAAGATTTCTGTTTGCTCAATGGGAAAGTTGCACTTGACTGGCATCGCTGTGACAGAAATGAATTGGAAAAAAAAAAAAAAATCTGAGTGGTGGATTAATGGCAACAGGTTGTGTAAACTCTCTTGCCCTCGGGCCTTTGGTCTTAATACACCTTGGCTTCCTCTCTCATTTACAAGCTCTTTGCATGCACACAGCACAAAGTGAGAAATACCGGATGAGCAAGTTCACAGCTCCTGTGGGTGTGTGTGTGTTCAATGGTGGCTGCCTGCAGTTGAGCTGCAGAACTGCATCGCGTGAGGACAACAGATTCATCTTCTTAAAGACCTTGTGATCTGCTTTGAGGCACCTTTACAACATGCTTTTTTCATTTCACATTCTCCAAGGCGTGCACGTTCTTCTTAGAGGGGGTAAATGTGTTTTACAGTGTGCAGCTTCTTAAAATGGCTACTATCCGTAGCATAATAGACTCAACTTATCATTATCTGATTTGAGGTTAGAGAGTGTTTTTATTGTAGCTGTTTAGAAAGGCTTTAGAAGGGAAATAAAAAGGCTTGTAACAAGGAACAAATTATGATTTAGTCCAGGGGTCGACAACCTTTAACAGTAAAAGAGCCATTTGGGCTGGTTTTCTACTGATAAAAACCCAGAAGGAGCCAGATAGTTTTAGTTTAGCATTAAGAAATTTGGATTCGCATTCATGACTTTCTTTTTTTTAATAATAAATATGAATTATGTCTATATTTTTCCACAAACAAGGGCAAAAATATAAAAAGAACCTAGCATTTCTCAAATGTGATTTTATTTTTTTTTATTTACGTTTAACAGAAGCTCAAATAACTTATTTTCAAAATAAAAGATGCTCTGTGCCAAACAGGATCATCGGTGGACAGCCAGTAACCAGTGTTGTGCAGCATAAGATAATATGTGCTTTAACTCATAGAAAATTTAACTTTTTATCAAAGTTTTGCTTTGCATATAAACTCTGCATTCTGGAGTTAGTGTTGAGCAAACAAGACTTCTTCAGGTCAACAGGGATGTAAAAACCTACAAAGTTTATCATCTATGTGCACCTCAGCCATCAATTTATAAATGTACTAATCTAAATTAAATAAATGCTAATTAAGTAATCCTTACTTTAAAAAAAATGCTTTTTCCCCTTTTATTTATTTCTTTTTTGTTATTTTCCCCTCTTTGTCATCAGCAGTCTTATACTGCTGGGTTTTGTTATTTTAGTTTGGGGTTGGGTCTTATAGTCGTAGTTTGTGGGCTTTGTTTATTTGTTTTCTTTAGGTAGTTCTCGATTAATTTCCAATTGGAATGAACTCCAGTTTTCTGGGTTAACTCATTCTGAATAGGCTCCATGCTCTGAGCAGAGCAACTGGACTAAAACAGTTTTTTCAAGCGATAAACATTTTTTCTCACACTGTTTCCCAACAACCTAAATGTCATAAACATTTATCAGCGTAACATCTTAGCTGTTGTCTCCTCAGTGACCGCCTTCTAGCATGCCTATCCGTACCAAAGTAGCAAATTTGAATATAACAAAATTATAAAGTTTGAATAAGTGGACTATCCCAACAGGATTGCAATGCTCATTAGGACTTCCATTATTCTAGGCCACATAATTCCTGGCCAATGACAGAAGAGATCTTTAGTCACATGGTTTTGTTTACAGGCTTTAGTTCAAAACAGAAATCTCTGGTAGATGCCGGTCTGAATACAGACAAAGGTTCAGGACTCAATCCGGACCAAATTAAGTGGAGTCGTAACACATGTTTATGACAGTTAAAATTTAAGTGCAAATAGTAAAACACAAGAATTTGAGTTTTACTAAATATTTATTACCACTAAGGACCCATGCCAATAAAAAAAATGCTTGTTTTTTTTGGTGTTTTTAACATTTTTTTTCAGGGTAAGAGACATTTATAAAGAAAATTAAGCTAAATTCTAAGCATTTCTTTCTTCAAATTGAGGTAAATCAGGAGCAGACCCAAAAATGCTGTTTAAAAAATGCACATAAGTTGCATAGAGAATACAGTGGGTGGACCACAAGCACCCTGCTCCGCTCCATTCTCATGCATCCACTAGTGGACAAATAGATTATTTGTGTTCCTCATCTGAACTGGTATCTGGCTTCAAACTGTACTGTGAAAAACAACATATTTACCTGCTGATGGATGGATGGATAGATGGATGGATAGATGGATGGACGGACGGACAGATGGTTGAATAGATGATGTGTTTGTGACATGTAGAAATGCAGAAAGTTCTGAACATCTGGTGGCAGCAGTATGAATTTTGGCAGCTACATGTGATGATAAAATCTGAGAACAGAAATCAATTGACTGTGAAGAAAACCATTATGTTATTTTGTCACCAAAATAAGCAGCTGGGAACACTTCAGTTGATGTTTATAAATATATTTTCAATGCCGTTATTGGAATCATTAGGGTTATTGTATACCGTCCCATCTCATGCCATCTATTAGGTCCTGAATAAACCTCGGATTCCTACTAATAGTGTAATTTCCTTTTAGGTTTTGACTTTCAGTCTTCTATAGAAAGACCAACCTAAAATTGTGGTGTTTTTAACATGTTATTGTAGCATTTTTCTCATGATGACGGACATACAAAAAGATTTTATATTAACCCAAGACAAAAAAATAAATAAAAATGTTTTTTTTTCTGCCGATTATTGCCTCAGGAGAGTAATACACAATGTTTTTAAAAACATGTTTTCTATATTTGCTCTACTATTTGATGGAGCAGGCAGTTAAAGTGTTGAGCTTAAAATTGCATTACTGAGTATTTATTTATTCAAATTGTAGACTACGATCACATATCCTAAAATGCCATTCTGCAGTGAAATAAATGCAACTTTTTCAGCAAAATCTGCAGGTTGACACACCACTGCATTTGTAATCAGGAGTTGGCGGTCGTATTTTTACATGCTGTGTGATGGCCACCAAGATTTTAAGAAAAAGTTTTAATTAAACGGCACCGGATGATTTTTTTATATTGGTCAGTGTTCGCCCAGAGACATTTGGAGGTTGCGCGGTGGCAGACCAGTGACGAGCAGGTGGCAGGAAGGCAGAAGCGCGATAATTGCCTAATAAGAGGGTCTCCAAGGTCCCTAAAACCATCTGATGATCGACCGATTTCACACTGCCACCTTCAATTGTTAGAAATCATACGGTAACAGTGTGGGGACTCGAGGAGGGCTGTTGACATGGACCGGAGACTCAGCGATGACCAGTCAACCTGGTGATCTCAGCCCCTGAGGTCCAAATGGGGAGACGATAATTCATCATGTCGTTGATGACACCACAGCGACTCCGAGACCTGCGCTTTAATAAATCGCAGTGGATGCTGAGAACAATAGGAAGAAGACAGAACATTGTGCTTTCTTGGGAGGCATTTTGTCTAAATATATGTAAGTTTGTGAATTGACAAGAGCATAATTTGCGCTCATAATCTGAGTTGCAAATCACCAGGAGTGCAGAATGGCCTACCGGCGGCCAATGGCTCTTGGTATGGACGGCCGGAGGTCATGGTGGTTACGAACTCTGAAAAATGAAAACTTTTTAGTTAATTCAAACCTTATCCTGCTTCACTCATAATCCAATTTTTCCAGTCAAATCATACAAAGAGATTAAAGTTGTGCAATTTAATTTGAATTATACATAAACAGACGGTCTATTAAATAGGACAATCTGTGTTGCCAGAACAAGGTGGTTTTCAGCAAGGTCTCACAAGTGCCTCTTATCCGATTTCACAATCGTGTTTGGGTGCGTGTCATCCGCACTGGCTAATGTTTGGAAAGAAAAGTTGTTCTCATAGTTGCTACTCTTTGCGCAAAGTCACATCTTTGACAGCAATACAAAAGCTGCATTTACTTGAGCTCATTTAGTTCTTTAAGAAAATATTAATGTTGCTTTGATGACGTGTGGCCCTACTTTCTTATCCTTCAAGGGAACACATGCATGTTGCAGCGTGTCCTTCTAAGTGTTGCTCTAGTTTTTGTAGAGGCAGTTAATCTCCTGCATCTCCCTCACAATTGGCTTTTGTGTAAAGCTGGAAACTGTGGATATTTTTAGAACAAACCACAACTGGATAACTGTGATAGAACACTGATAAGTGTGGGGGCATGTGCTCATTCTCAGCACACATCACTCTCTCTGTCAAAGCTGGTGCATGCAGAGACACTTCCACAGCTATCACAGACTCATGCACGCGAAGCTGGAAACCCCAACACGTTTTATTTTATTTTTTCTCTTTTCAGATTGTGGTTTGACCATCTATGACTTTTGAAGTGGGGAGAAAAACAGCTCGAGAACTAAGTCTGGTTTTGTAGCATGCAACTGTGCCACAAAGTGAGCCGACACATTAAAAATTGCTGTACCAACAGGCCCTACACAAACATTTTTGTATCCTTTTTTTCCCATGTGCAAACGTTCTTTTCTTCTCTTCTTGTCATTCTCACACCATGAGTACCCTGTGTGTGTTTGTGTTTAACATTACAGGGGTGGAGGAGTGGTTTTCTTGCACAAAATCAACAAGCAGAAACTTGAAATCACCTCCGTTCTCCTTCATTAAACCTATATAATTGCATTTCATCCGCTATAGTGCACTGACAATGCAATAAAAAAGTTTACCGTTCCATTCAAAGGAAAAAAAAAATAAAACCTATAACATCAGCAAATCAAAAAGCACCTCTGGGTTATATTTGAAAATAAACAATTGCGTAATTGTGAACGTGTCCTTGTTCTACCATATCTAAAGCAAGCCCAACCTGCCAAGTTCCCACATGGGATCCAATTACGTGTCTGATATTGCTACACTGTAAACATAGACTTTTTTTCCTACTTCAAAGTATGGGAGTTTTTTTTTTTTTTTTTGGTCTTGTTTTTGTTATTTCACAAACTGTCAAAGCAAATATCATGCAATTAGGAGAAGGGATTCCAGAAGAGATGTTTGGATTAGGTTTGACAAAGATTGCTGAAGCTTTGATCTTTACTTATTAAAAGCCATTTGGAGGCTTTTAATTTGAAATTCTTATTTTGATTCTGGATCAGAGGCGCCGTGTTTTTCATCGCTTTGATTATAAATTCAAACAAAGGCAAATAAAACATGTATAAATTTTGCTACACTTTATGGACGAACATTCAGTGGAGCAAAAAGTATTGAGTCAGCCACCGATTGTGCAAGTTCTCCCACTTAAAAGGATGAGAGAGGCCTGTCATTTTTTTTATTATAGATATACCTAAACTATGTGAGACAAAATGAAAAAAAAAATCAAATTTTCTGATTTTTAAAGAATTTATTTTTAAATTGTGGTGGAAAATAAGTATTTGGTCAACAGCAAAAGTTCTACTCAATACTTTGTTATATCCCCTTTGTTGGCAATGGCAGCATTCAAATGTCTTCTGTAAGTCTTCACAAGGTTTTCACAAATTTTGCTGGCATTTTGGTCCATTCCTCCATGCAGATCTCTTCTAGAGCAAAGATGTTTTGGCGCTGTTGCTGGGAAACACAGACGTTCCACTCCCTACTAAGATTTTTATGGGGTTGAGATCTGGACACTGGCTAGGTCCCTCCAGGACCTTGAAATGCTTCTTACAGATCCACTTCTTCGTTACCCAGCAGTGTGTTTGGGATGGTTGTCATGCTGAATGGTGTCAATGCAGATGGAAGGAGGTTTTCACTCAAAATCTGAGCATACATGGCCCCATTCACTTGTCCTGATAAACATCCCCATAGCATGGTGTTTCCACCCCCATGCTTTACAGTAGGTATGGTGTTCTTTGAATGCAACTCAACATTCTTTATCCCCCAAACAGAAGAGTTCTTACCAAAAAAAAATATTTTGGTTTCATCTGACCACAGGACATTCTCTAAATCTTCATCTGGATCATCCAAATACTCTCTAGAAACTTTAACACATGTACTGGCTTTAGCAGGGGGGCACGTCTGGAACTGCAGGGTTTGAGTCCCTGCATAGCCGCGTGGTGTGTTAATGATGGTAGTCTTTATTAATTTGGTCCCAGCTCTCTGCAGGTCATTCACTAGGACTCTCCGTTAGTTTATGGGATTTTTGCTCACTGTTCTTGTGATCATTTTGAACTCACAGGGTGAGAGCTTATGGGGAGCCCCAGATGGAGGGAGGTCATCAGTGTTCTAGTATGTCTTCCATTTTGTAATTATGATTTCTTCACACCAAGCTGCTTACCTATTGAAGATTCAGTCTTCCCAGACTTGTGCAGGTCAACAATTTTGTTTCTGGTGTTCTTAGAAAGCTCCTTGGTTTTGGCCATAGTGGAGTTTGGAGTGCGACTGTTTGAGGTTGTGGACAGGTGTATTTTATATATTTTATATAGATACTGAGTTCAAACAGGTGCCATTCATACAGGTAACGAGTGGAGGACAGAAGAAGTTACAGGTCTGAGAGAGACAGAAATCCTGCCTGTTTTTTGTGACCAAATACTTATTTTCCACCATAATTTGCTAACAAATTCTTTAAAAATCAGACAATGTATTTTTTTTTCTCATTTTGCCTCTCATGGTTAAGGTATACCTATTTAGAAAAAAACATGTCTCTGGTCTCTACAGGAACTCGTTTAAGTGGCTGACTGAATACCTTTTTGCCCCACTATAGCTTCTCCCCCTTACGGAGAGGTGCTGTGTTGTCCTTCTGAGTGTGTAAGAGTAACACAGCTCAGTGAGTGGGGTGAATAAGACAGCCTGCATTTACTAAATGTTTCATGTGCAGGCAAAGGGAGTTTTTTGATTTATAGCTCATGGTGGAATTCAGGCGGCATCAACAGGCTGTGTGTGTTTTATCCCTCTCCTTTGATGGATTCATCCTGAAAGCGCAGTGGCACTTCCTCAGCAGGATGAGTCATAAAACTTTCACTCACTGAACTGTAGCAAAGACAGGAAAAGAAAACTGAGGCCGCCATTGTAACACACCTTAATGATTTTGCCACCTTCCTTCTTTAGCACTTCCAGGACATATTAGTCATGAATATTATGAGAAACTGCACGTAGTAAGGTCCTCGCTGGTTTTGGTTGTAAGTTGAACATCCTGTGTTTATGTTTTTAGATGCATTTGTGAAAGGCTGAAACTATGAACATAGCAGACCTCTCATCTTTTTCACTTGGAGAACAGGTGATTAAAATACTCTTGTTTTCCACGGCATGTTATGCTTGCAAAGCATATTAGGATTCATTAAAAATGAATACTTCTACACCTTTTTCTGCAAAACATAGATGTCCAGTTTCAGCTAAGCTTTTTAGGTACCAATATAGATTGTTATACTTTAGCTGTGTGAAGGTTCACAATCAGTCAGTGGACAAATGTTTTGCTTTTTTTTCTTGCAAAATGTTTATTTTTTTCCTTTTTTGTGTGTGTGTTCCTTTTTTTAAGTTGATAAAACTGGTACAGTCATTAAAAAAAAGCAGACTCTTCCATACTCACACAATGGGGAAACTTATATAGACAGGGGCAAACCATAATGGACACATGAGGGAGGGGAGAAACAAACTAACAACAAATTCTAACAAATGAATCAAAGACTGCAGAAACAGAGAAAATACAAACCAACACATCTAAATAGTCTTCAAATAATAAACTAAATATTTTACTTTTAAAGAAACAAAAATAAAGTCCAGTAGGAGTGTTGGGAATCCCTGCAGTCTTGGCAGTGGAATGTCCCAACCTCCTCTGCTGATCATGGTGGATGTGATTCACCTGAGATGGAACTCAGAAACAAAAAAAAGTGAATGAACTGTATTTCTGCTTAAAATAAATCAAATGTGTGCACCCATTATCAACTTATTTTAAGTAAACAAAGTAAATGTTTTAAAGAAAAATAAAATACTAACACCTATGTGGTGGTTTGAGGCTAAACCACCACAAGCTGACCGATAAGAGTTTGCTGCACAGGTGTTTGGTGGTTACTTCTTATCACAAAGGTCCTGGTTTAGAAACTGACTGGTACCTTTCTGTGTGCAGTTTTGCTAGTCCTCCAAATACTTTTTAGCAGTGTTTGTCCAAAAACGTTTTTTCTAATAGCATAGGTTCCACGGTTATGCCTTCATCACATCTTCCGTTTTAAATAAATACGAGCTGTCTGCAGGCAAAAAATGGGCAAACCTGTACGGGGCTCGCAGGAAATTTTAGGATCGTAGACTTCTTGGTGAACTCGGGACAAAATGTTCATGCACATTTTTTATGGGGATTCTGTGGGTGAAAGAAAATTAAGCACCAAATTGCATTTCTTAGTAAAGACTTATTCAAATCACTGTGAATCAGGAGCAGACCAAAACATGCTGTTGGAAAAAGCTTGTTGCTTTAAGTTAAAGTCCCATTAACTGTTGCACACGTAGCTCAAACACTACATCTGGCTCATAACACTCCATGTGTGACTGCTAATGTTCTCTGCATTTGACCCAGCCCCTGGAGGAGCAGTGAGCTGCAAACACAGCAACGCCTGGGAACCAGTTGGTAGTCTAACCACCCAGGCCAACCCCTTTATGCTGAAGCAGGAAGGCATTGAGTCCCCTTTTGGGATGACTCAGGTGTGGATTTCGCAGTGACATGGGGGACACTCTACCACAAGAACTGTGATGTAGGTACTCTCTGCTCCGCTCCATTCGGATGCATCCACTTGTAGACGACTAGATCCATTTACACCTTTGTTTTCCTGGTCTGACAACACATTCTCATTCCCATGTCCACACACATTGACGCTTGGTTAAGGACCTCTCCACATAATGTTTTGACATTTTGGATGTCCCCAACTCGTCGTTTTTGACATGCTGGATGTTCCAATTAAATTAGAGCTCTAGGAGTTTTGTTGGAGACGGTACCCAATGCGGGCCAGTCCTCAGGACGCGGCTGGTACCGGTACCCTAACCTTAAACCAGTCCACTAACCGGTACCAAAGTAGCAGACGCGGGCAGTAACGGATACGTGGTTCCGTATACGTGGTTCCAGTACTGTCCATTGCCACATGGTACTGGTTTGCGTCACAGATTCTGGTCAAGTACTGTGCACGTCCGGGACCGGGTCAACGTTAGGGTACTGTGCAGTCCGTGTCCCGGTATGGGACTCGTACCAGCTTGGGGCCCAGAAGTTGGGAAGCCCTGTTTTAATAGTAGAAGTCAGCAGGTCAAAGAACGACAACACCCAAAAGCAGAGGTGTGTCTAACCAAACGTCAATATGTGACGACTTGAGAATGTGTTGGGTCTTAGCTGTCTTCTGGCTCATAGTTGTAAAGCTGGATAGCTCCAACATTGTTTGCCATTTTTGCTGCACCAGTAATGCTGATGGGCTGTACTAAGCTAGTGGGAGAGCTTGTAAACAGAAGGATGTCAGGAAGCAGGGGTGGGCTTATTCCACACCGACAGTCCCGCCCACAACTTAGAGGCAAATTTTTAATGAACTCCTGCTGCTCTGCAGAATCTTTGAACAAGAAAACAACACAGGTTACATCAAGAAGCTCCGTGGAGTCCTGCAGAGATTTTCCAGCGTTTGCAGCCCTGCTACGATAAGTGTTGTATGAAACTCACACCAAAAATCCAGTGATGCTGATTTGACCACAGAAATGTGAACGGCGGCTCATTTGACTGCAGTCAATGTGAAGATACCATCTTCTCTTCTCCAGAACCTGAACTAGACACGCTAGGAACAGATGAGGGTTTAGTGCATGTGCAGCAGACCTGTTGATGGAAAGAAGATCATTCATTCAAACAGAGTCTGTCTGGGACAGTTTGATTGACAGCAATTTAAAAGGAGAAACACTCGGTAATCCAAAAAAAAATGATTTCATATTAAATGTGTACGTTTTTTTTTTTAAGAAAATGCTACACATACATATTGAAAACTAAAAAAAAAAAGATTTTCATCGGAGGGGGACTTTAAGATTCAGCTGCACCTCTCTGGGACCCTCCATGGACCCGGACAACCCAAACACCCTCAGCACCACTACATTCCAGCCCTCGTATCGGTGCATGTGACTAAGGCCTTAGCAAAAAGGATGTTGGGAAAACTAATTTTAATAAACAATCCTGAACAGCACAATTCAGGACTAATTTCTAGCTAAAATGAAAACAATACAAAACCTGAAAATCAGGGAATCTGTGTAACAATATAAGTCAGTCGATTAGTATGTATTTCTCATCATTTTCACCCATGGCTGTGACCGTGGTCACCAAGTAAGTTCTGTGTTAAAAAGTTAAGCATGGTTTCAAAAGATAAAAAGATGGAAAGAACATTTGTCATGAAGGCTGGAAGAAAGATAACAAAAAGGTATGTAGGTCAGAATGAGCTTTTTGTGGAAGATGATATGCTTATGCTTAGTTAGAGAAAAGTGGTTTTCCAAAATAAAATGTGTTTGTTCAAACCCACTGAAATTGACACAGCTCAGGTCTGTATTTTTGACTTTGATTTAATATGTGCTTGTCATTCTAGGATGGTGTTTAAGTCGCTCAAAGCCTCCATATGACATATTTTAACATTTAAGCTTTTCAACCAGAGTTAAAGAAAAATATTCTCATTGAAATTACTTTCCCCATGTTACTTTAGCTTCAACATAGGCCACTAAAATCGTAGAGCCACCCAAGGTGACCAATATCTTTTCTATCATATTAACTACTGTAACCTTTGTTTGCAGTCGTGCATTCCACAAACCGATCCGGCCACATTTTCACCTAATGAAAAAACTTTTGTTTTGTTACGTTTCTCCAAAAGTAAAAGCACTTGCATTACAGTGCTGGTGTTAAAACTTTGAAAAGAGACCAGCGGTTGATTTAAAGGTAACCATAGCAACTGCATCTCAAAGACTTGCAAAGGAAATGAGGAAACCTGGATTAGGGAAATGCGGAAAAGTCACGTTGTTTAGTATGTGACATGTGGAATTAGCTTAAAATAGTTCCTCTTTTACAAATTTTACAGACTTTACTTTCCATTTAAAAATAAAGACAAGAAATAGTTAAGGCCAAATTTTTCTCACGATTTCTTTTTCTTGTGTTTTAAAGTGGTTTTATTTAGTAATTTGAGTCTTTCTGTCACTGAAGACTGAGTTTATTTATAAAAGACACCTTAAGCTGTCAAAGACCAAACCAAACAAATGGATTTAGAATTTTACATTTCATCTTAATCCAAATCATTCTAACAAGGCTGACTTATCTTTACTGTATTTTAATTATAGACCATAAGTGGCCAACAGATTTAAAAGATTTTTTTATTGCATTCCTAAATAATGAGTGAGCAGCAACACGATGAGTCAGGTTATGTTATAATACTAAATCTTTGGTCATAAACTTTAAAGACCCATTCCAATGAGTGTTGTCTTTATCGTGTTCTTGTGGAATTTTTTTCTTGATGGAGGATTGAAGAAAGTAAAGCTTAAAATGATATTTCTGAGTATCTATTAATTAAAATCGTTATAAATCAGGGGCAGACAAAAAAAGTGTTGTTGGAAAAAGATTGGATTAGTGACAAGCTTACTTGCATCCATTTGCAGACAAATAGATCCATGTCTGTCTGGTCATGTGACTGAAGGAGAGGTTCAATATGCTGTAGTCTGGAGGATGTTTTGACACCAAAACCCTCACCTAATAACCAAAAATATCTAGAAACTACACATATACTTTTATTTTCTCATTTATTAATTAGTAACTGAGTAATAATGCAGTCAATACCAACATTTCTAATGTATGGGTGTATTGATACTTCTACCCCTACTTTAGTTTACTGAAGGACACAAACAAATAGCAGCTAAAATAAATACAACTTCATCTGATGGTGCCAAAGTGTTGGTTTTTTTTTCACTTTACATATGATTAGAATAAACTCAACTTGGCAATTTACACGCAGAGGAAGATGTGACTTTTTATGCAACATTGTTACCAGCAGGAACCTGTTGATCATTGTTCTTCTTTCAACGGGTGTTAAAGCCAACTGGAGCAAACATCTCCCAAGCAGAACTGCTCTGAGAAAACATGCCTTCTAAATGACAGACACAGCTTGAAAGTGTCTTTGAGGCCACGGCTGTCATTCACAAAAAGTTTTCATTCATCTACGGCTTGCTTGTGTTCGTGAGCTTATGCTGGTGCCCACTTGAATGAGGATGCTGGGAGCACGGATTTAAGTCAGTACATCAATCAACACTTTTAAGTGTTATATTTCAGACACCACACTGACAGGAGTTTTTCTTGGTTCACTAATCTTAGCCGTCTGCACAGCCAAGCAGATCCTACAGAAATTATCACCAAACACTGTAATTGTTGCAAGTATTACAGAGTTTGAGCCTGTGTGAATCACGGTTGCTTGAAAGCAAACTCATGAGTCATGCAGTGGGAACTGGAATGCAATGTGACATAGCTGTAGGTTTGAAAACTTGCAGAAACTGAAGTGCAAACAAAGAGCAGAAAAACCCCTTCCCTTGTGTAATGTCCTCTTCGTGCATGCTCCATGTGCACAATTTGGTAACTGGGGGAAAAAAATAAAGTAACACGTCTATGTCTTTGTGGCCTTTTAATTAACTATCTGCTGTGTTGCATCAAACACTAACAGACACAATGTTTCCAAAATGCAAAAACATTTTGAAATGGTAGTGTGAGGCAACGCACACCTCATTTTAAAGTCACGCATCGTGCCATGAAACTCATTGTCTGTACGTTGCTGCACACTATGGCCCAATGTCCTAAATGATAATTGGTTGATCTAACACACAATGGTTAGTGTTATTGTGTCACGACAAAGGCCTGCAGTCATATTTAAATGCTGAATCATGTCTAAACGACAGTCACGCATGCTAACTTTCCAGTGGAGTCATCCAGACAGTAGATTTGACACGGAGATCAGAGATTTCAGGGAATGTCAAATGTTGAGAAAACGTTTGGAAGAATTCTGCGTTCCATTTTTTAAATGCCGGCTGAATCAAGATGGAGTTACTCAAACTGGTTTGCTGTGAAAATTTTGATCAGCTGGGAGAT
>NC_050514.1:28828889-28840027 GCF_002922805.2 Oryzias melastigma | reverse complement strand
AGTTTTTTTGGCATTTACACAGTCTTAATTGCTCATAAATCACACTCGGTGGCTCAGAACTGGCATGAGATCACATCAAAAAATTTTGCACCTGACAGATAAGGCAATAGACGTCGGCAGATTTATTTGTACATTGATGTGGCACTGCGGGGCACATTGAGCATCTTGTCGCCACATGAACATGACATCAGTAGAATTTCCTTGTAAGTAGAGATTTTTCCGCTCCAGCCAAGCTATATTATCAAAGAAAGATGCTGTTATGTGAACAAGACTCACAATCTCAAGACAGAGAAGGAAGTTGCTGGACATATAGACAAGGAAAGGAGATTTTTGTTACACGGCGAAGATATCTTAGAAGTGGGTGGATGACAACCTCCGCTGCCCTGCAGGGATCAAAATTTATTTAAGCCCAGTTACACCCACAGGCAACAAACATCTAGACTTTTCTTTCTGTCATTCTCACACAATCATGTCTAACCCTGACACGCATTTGCAATTTCACAGATACCTGCAGAAGCAACAATGCACTCATACTTGCAGGTATTGTCATTTATACATAATCCAGGTGTGGCAGTAGTTTCTGTCGTGTCTCTTTAACAGTGCCGTATCATGATCGCCTGCTTTAATCTCCTGCTGTGCTAGAGTTGCGAGCTAACAAGCTGTTGGATTACTGCCCTCATTTATCACACATGCCACAGCGGCGTGCAGCAGCCAGAGCTGTTAACACTTTGTTTTGTTTTTGTGCCTACCTCTTCCAGAATTGCATAACAGATATATGTTTTATGCTCCGTTTTGTTTCATTGCTGTGACAGTAAAACTTTAATGTCATCACTACACCATCAAAAACTTGCATGCAAACTCCCCCTTGACCAGATGTTCCGGGCCTCCCTGTTCTATTTACCTGCTTGTCACTCATGCTGTTGCATAAAACAGCATGCCCAAACACAGAAGGGATCATTGCGGTGTGCTCCACAATGCACGAGAGAGCCGGTGGAGGTGTAGTTTACACTGATGTCCGGCGGCTAAGTCAGCACTCTCAGCCGGGTGTCATCATCCCTGCCTCTGTTCTCCCACTGCGTGTAATGAATACAGTGTGTCTGAGCAGCTGACATGCACAAATGATTAACTAGTGGCAAAGAGAACTGATTAAGGAGATAAAGCTTGGCACACAATGGTGTCAGCGCTCTAGACGTGTACCTGTATAACCAGAGCTTCCTCACGCGAGGAAGTCATTCATCTCTGACAATCACGCACGTTTCTTTGAATGCGCGTCTATAAATCTGCAGCAACTGCAAGTTCTTCGGTTTGACTCTGGGGGATCCGAAGAAGCCTCTGCAGAAGTGCAAGGAGTTAACCTGAAGTGGTTAAACCAACAGGTTTAAATCACTGTGTAAGCACTAATACTTCAATGTGGGGGGTTAAATAACACAAAAATATAGAGCTTCCTGAATAAACCATCAAAGGACATCCCACTGTTAACTGAACAAAGTACAATGTTCAAAGGTTACAGCTGCACGCTTCTGGCAGATTTGTGACATAAGTTACAGAGCGTGACAGCATGCCACATAAAAAGAAGATGAGGTGTGGAGGAACACATCTTTGCACATGATGAGAAAACACGCAATTTTCTGCAAAGTGTAACAACCTAACAAGTAAAAGCTGTGGTCTGCTTGGAAGAATTGGTGTCACAAAGGGAGACTTATTCTGAAAATATCATCAAAGCTTAATTCTAAAATATGCATCTAAATCTTATGTAGGACTTAGCCTCTACTGTAAAAACCTCAGGGTCAAAAACTCCCTATTCGTCTACTTTTGTTTTTCTTTTTACCCTGTTCTTACCATTTTGCACAAAATCTCTTTGTGCAGTTGTATTTATTGTTTTTTTTTCAATTGCAGGACTGCAGGGTGCCTCACAACAAGAAGACTGTGGTTTGAATCCCTGCTGGGACCTTTCTGTGTGGAATTTGCATGTTCTCCCGCTGCATGTGTGGGCTTTCTCTGGGCACTCCGGCTTCCTCCCTCAGTCCACAGCAATCGGTTAATTGGTTACTCTAAAGCAGGGGTGTCAAACTCCTGGCCTCCTGCTGGTTTTCCAGAAATCCCGTCTTATCTGCTGCTGATTAACTGGATCAGGTGTGTCAACCCAATAAGGAGCTTCAATGGAAGTTTGGCTGGAAAACCTGTTGGCCTTGAGACCTGGATTTTGACATCCCTGCTCTAAAGTGTCTCTAGGAGTGCATGTGTGAGGGACTGATAGTGAGCACTGCAACAGATTGGCAGCTTGTCATATACCTTGCCTTCGACAAACAGTAGCCACAATAGGCTCTGGCGACCCCAAAGGGATATAGTAGGTTAAGATAATTTATAGATGGATTTAAATTGCATCTGCTATACCAAAAAGTTTTTGACCAGCCTGTGTCTCCTATTGCGTCTCCTATTGCCATAACCTGTTGCCTATAGCTGAGCAAGGGAGGGATACACCCTGGACAGACCACAATCACACTCCCAGATCATAGACTGTATAAAGATGGACTGCTCAACCCTTTCCCTCTCGTGTTCCAAATCGAAAGTACCTGCTGGTTGCAAGAAGGCCAAAGTCCCATAGACTTCCATTGAGAAAATAGTCAGTTATTACCCAGTCATTTTATTTGTCAGAATACATTCTTGCATTCTTCTTACCACGTTCTTTCTAATATGAATTTTTTTAAAGATATATTTTCTTTATCATCAGTTATTCAAGTCATAAACTGACCAATCAGGTGCCTCAGTGAAAGCCTGTGGTGCCCACCTCAAACGTTAATTGAAAGATTCTCCAGAGCCGCTTTCATTGGGAAGGACTTCGAACAAGCTCCCTCATGACTGGTGACAGCAGTCCCTCTAAAAATGTGGCTCAGATTGACCCGGACTAATCACTGTCAACTGATTGCATTTGGCTGCAATATGGCGGTAGACACATCAGGAAGTGACAGCGAAGGCTCTGGCCTGATTTGAGGGCTGGTGGTAAGGCATTTCCTATGGGTTGCTATGTCCAGTTCATATATAAATGGTCTATGTCCCAGACACACATAGGGGCAATTTAGAATCATCAATAAACTTACGAAGTATGTCTTGGTGCCCAGAGACAACAGATATGCAGGGAGCGAACTCTGTATATGCAAACTCCACACAGAAAGGAACCATCTGGGATTGTTTCTCTGTGAAGTGAAAGTGCTAACCACTCCACCACTGTACCCATGCGTACCTTCAGATTATTGTGATTTCTGGACAATATAAGGTTGGTTTGGAGATACAAAGCGGAATAAATTTATGAGGCTGTGCACAAATGACAAATAAAGACTCTGAACAATCTTAAGTAGAACCTATACCATGCTATTTTTAAGCTGTTCAGAGTAAACTATATCCATATATGATAATAATATTTGACCTTTGAGTTCTTTTCATGAGCTCTTTTCCAAAGAAAGACACCTCGATCTCCGAGGCTCCGCCTTTCACTCCTTGTGGGTGCCCTCCATTTCATGACGTCATCCTAAAGCCGACCTCGGGAGCTCGTGTGTGTTTCACCCACAAAAAAAAACAACATCCGAATTTTTACAAATATGTATGTGAATATTGGGCGAATAAAATGTAAGCATTTTGTCGATCATCACTAGCGTGATGGAGAAAGTGTGTGTTTGTGTTAGCCTGGGGGCGTGCTGGCAGCGTAGACCCTTCCTGGAAGGGGCTGTTCTCACTTGTCTATGTCACAATGTGAGGACTTGCTTGTTTTTTTGGAAGGGGCTGGTACTCAGTAAGAAGGCTTTTAGAGAAATGCATGAATGGATCTAAATCCGCTTTGAGGTTGTTTTAATAATGAATTAACATTATAATACTAAAAGCTCAAAAAAGTTAATTTTTTATGATATAGGTTCTTTAAAACAAACATTAAAAAATAGCGATGTTTTTATTAATGCATAATTGATCAAAAAAACTTTTTTTAAATGTATGTTATGGTTTTATTTCCTGATCATTACAATAAGAGCAGCTTAAAGGCGTTTGTTCCAAGTTTTTCTTCTAATTTGGTTGCTGTCATTACAAGTCCATGCATAAGAGGACCAGATGTGTCGATAAAACAAGTTGCTGATCAGCAGAAATTTTGTGAGTCCATCAAGCATCAAGATCCAGGCATGAGTCTTTGAACATGCATTAAAAACAATCATGTGAAAGTTCTCCAGTTGGAATAGTTCAAATGCATGACCCCACACCCCCTCCTCCCAAAAAGTTTTCACTAAAGTTTGCGTGCTGACTGGAAAAGAAACGACAGCTGATTGTTTTGATAGAAAAGAGTGACCGATACCTCCCTCACCTCTTTCTGTATACAACCTCCCGACCCTTGGCTCGGTCCGAGCAAACACAGTCTGCACGCAATGCACAATGATTAACTCACAGATCGTTTATGGAGACAGATGGGTGACTCTTGAGGGTAAAAATTGTCCGGGATTCTACACTCGCTGACTTTGCCCTCATGTATCAGCCAGACTTTTTTGTCTTCCTTTTTTATTCTATGAATCACTAATATGTTATTTGGTATTATAAATTGGATATACGGTGTTGGTGGCACTACTAGAAAATTCACAGAAAAAAAATGTGGAGAAAAAAGTTAGCTGCAGTATTTCAGTAGGTGGGCTGCCTTGAACACCAATTTTAATACGTATTAAACAAATTAAGTGTTAAATATAAAGCCAATATCTTATAAGCTAGTAAGATAATGTTGACATTTCCATATAATAATACAAATATTTTGTGTTAAATTTTGTTATTAACATATATTTATGATCCATTACATTCACAGTGAGTATTAATCTTTTTTCTAACTTTGATTTGAGAATTTAAAACATAATGACAGAATATAAGTCTTGTTTATGGGTCTCTAAAAACATATCAGAGTGAGACGTCTTTCGTTTCATCCTGCTCTCTGGCTTTTCCCGTTGATAGGCTGGTTTTGTGCGCTGCTCAAAGAATGAAGGTTGCCGTGGGGTGATGTATGTGCGTGCGTGAGTGTGTGTGCAGGGGGGGCACGAAAGGTTAATTCGTGTCATGCATGACTTGTTTTGCGTGCCAAGCTTATCCATATACAATTTTCATATAGGAAATAACACAAAGATCACCTATTTATGCTATATAACGAAATTCTTCAAGAGAAACCACCTGGAAAACCAATAAATTGGCCATATAGGATGTGAGATAACCGTAAGAAAGTTTCAGAACTTGTTTTTGAAAAATATTAAAACATGTTTTGGGGTTTTGTAGACAAATAAATAATAAAGGTAGATGCTATACACATTTTTTTGGGGGAAATGTAAATAAAATGTGATATAATTGTTTACATTTTTAAATATAATGCAATAAGATCAACATTTATTTTTCTTTATTTTGATGATTTGACTTATTAACATTTTTAGAATAAGCGTCTTACATTAAAGTATATTGGTTCATTCTAGAAATGAAACCACAAGCATTTTGATCCATGCAGCCAACAGATAAAAAGTACTTGCAAAACAGAGACATTAAACAGCACGATGTTAAACAATATGATTGATTAACTTTTAAAAAATGCAATGATTTATTTGATTCGATGGGATTTTATTGACTTTTAAGTGATTTTTGGGCGTAATTCAAGTCTCAAAAAGTAATTTGAAATTTTTACACCTGTAAATTTGATCTCTTTTTTCACGACTACAAAGCACGTGTTCTCTGTTACCTCTCTGCTTGACCTTGCCTTTTTACTCTGTCATGGCACTTTCGTGCTCCACCAGCGAGGTGAGGTGACAGAAAGATAGACGACCGAGATATTTCTGCACGCAACTATTGTTGCCGCTGCAGAGCCAAATGTACCAGCTTGCATAAGGACAGAGGAGGGAGGTGGACGTTAGGGAGGGGAAACCATTAGCTCACTTACTAATCTGGTGTTCACACTTGCTGAAGAAAGGAAGTTGATCCAGCAATTCACTCCCGCACACACGCACCCTGCTTGCACACACGCAAAAATCTTTGTGCGTATGTCATGTGCACAGACACTTGTGCACATGTAGGTTAAAGGAAACGTCGCTTTAGCCCCCCTGTCAGGATCTGTTTGAGTTGCGTGCGAAGGACCTATCATTACAGGCCCTTCAGCTGATTCTCTGTGAGTGTTGTGACCCACTCTGACTGGTTATCTACTGATTGTGTCCTCTTGTTTTGACCTTAAACATTACCTTTGCTGCTCCTTTGACAACAGTTGCTGTCTGTTCCAGACATTAAACAGACTCTCACTTTCAATTTTCTCTGGTATCAATTAAAAGCTGTAACTTTATTTGACTATTTTTTTATTTTTACGTGTATTTCTAAGTTTTAGGCATTCTATCTTGACAGATAAAATTTAGTAGTTTCACGTTTGATTATAAAATTCATCATGTACATTTTGAACGCTATCATTTATTCAGTTTTCAACACCAAATGACTCTAATTTAGTCATATTTCCACTTAATGGGAGGAAAATCAATTTATAGCAATAGATTGTACTTCAATAGCATGCAAGTGCCTCCAATAACTATTATTTTTAGCTTTAGATTGGACTTATAATTGTATTTATTTTGTGAAATTCATACTTTCACTTGTTTTTTATGAGGTGGAAATTCTTCATCTTTATCTGTCCAACTGTTGGCTTCAGATTGCAGCAATGTGCAGTTTGTTTTTTTTAAGGTGGTAAATACCCGCGGTAACTAACTTAGAAAAAAAAAGCTCCAGTTTGCCACAATGCAAAAATTATCGTATTTAAAATAACATTTTCTGATTTAGATGCAATTATATCAGAATGCGGTGCTCCACTGCAGACTAATGAGGTGAAAAAATTGTCCTGCAATCAGCGAGAAGTTGTAAATCATGAGCTTTATAATCACATTACCTGCAAACAATAAAATATACCTTCATAAAAATGTCAGCTTTGGGGAGAAGGAGATGAAAGCTGGAAAGCAGGACATTCCTTATCTGTTCGGTGAACATGCATAAGGTTATAGGCAACATTCATGTGAGGTGTCATGACCGGCTGCCCATATAATCCTATTACGTTTGCTCAATAGGGCACACGCAAGGCCAAGCCACTGTTCAGCAACACTGGCCACGTTAGAGCAATCATTCTCATTAACCAGAAGCAAACCTGTTGTTGCAGAGGCATCACTGAGAGCTTTAGCTATGATTGATGTATTGCAATGCTTTCCTTGTTGTCCTTAACTGTGTTTGAAGCATCTTAATATACGGAACAAGCAGAAATCTCCAGTGTCTCAGTGGATTAGTTAGAGAAAAACTTGAACTTTATCACTTTTAAATGCTACATTTTTTCAAGATTAACACTTTTAAAGTTTGAAAATGGGCTAATAAACTAATATTTGAGGTCTAAATCTACAAAAAAGCACATATAATGTTCTGCCTTAATTAATCAAAGTCCCGCCAGCTCATCAGATCAGGTGGAAGCTTCATCCTTAAGTCATCATGTGGTTGACATACCTCCAAAAACACCTTTTGACCACACAGAAATAAAAGAACCCCTTTAATTTGTCAATGTGGTTAGAAGTTCAGACACTTCAAAAGCAGCTTTTAAGAAAGTGTGAAAAACATTTTAGCACGACACATTTTACCGTTTGATTTTCACATTTCAAAAGAAGTCTGCAAACATTAAACAGGGATTTCTTTTTGGAAAAAACATCTTATAAGTTTATGACTTCCAGGGAGGTGCCATTCATTCTGAGGCTAAATCATAAAAACCTCCACAAAGGGGAAAAAACTTTCTGACAGCATTGGTATGCAAAGAGAGACACTCACGCAGGCAGGCAGAGGTACACACCTGCTCTTAAGGTGTGCGTGCGGCAGCCGTTGCGTGAGAAGAGCCTAACAACCTT
Source organism: Oryzias melastigma (assembly GCF_002922805.2). Classification (NCBI taxonomy): domain Eukaryota; kingdom Metazoa; phylum Chordata; class Actinopteri; order Beloniformes; family Adrianichthyidae; genus Oryzias; species Oryzias melastigma. The sequence goes on along the minus strand of NC_050514.1, from coordinate 28,832,117 downwards.
TACAGTCATTACACCTGCTTTTATGTCCAAGAATTCTTTAAGAGGTGCACGGCCGTGGGCAAAACCTTTCCCACATGTTTTGTTGTGTGAAATGGACACAGGCAGACTCACACCTCGGGGCGAGTGTCCAGCTTCTGATAAGACCCGCTCGGGCTTTCCGTGTGCTAAAGCCTGCTTCGGATCTCAGCGGTAGCACAACCGATCACTTTCTGTAATAGCCTTCAATCCCGCTAATCTTTTTAAGAATTTAAAAACTACTTTGACATAAAATGTCATGCCCCCAACTCGTTACTATCCAGTTCAACATCATTAGTCCTTCACGTTCTTCTCAAACAAAAAACAGCTGTTTGTGGAGTTTAATAATGTCAGAACTGAAGTTTAGAAATTAACGTAATGCAAATGTATGAGAACAAACGGAGACAAAGAGTAAAATATGTGCTGAGTCTGGGAGCTCCAAGCAAGGTGCCACTATAAGCAGAAAGACCCACTCTAATAATGTTTTGGTGTACTTGTGGCTTTCTACTCATGATGGAGGACATATATAAAGAAAATTAGTCTTTAAATTGGGTTTCTGCTTCAAAGTTCCCGCTCCATTCATGCTCCCATGCATCCACTTACAGACAAACAGATCCATGTACATTTTGATTTTACTTGTCTGAGCTGGTACCTGGCTCAAAACTGTACGACTGGATAGCTCCAATATCGCTCGCTATTTTTGCTGCACCACTAATGTCAGGTTGGGGTTGTGAGGGGTTGTAAGCTAACAAGAGAGTGACAACAGATGGATGTCTGGAATCAGGGGCCAACGGTTCCACGCACAACTCAGAGGCAAATTTCTAATGAACTACTGCTGCTCTGCAGGAACTGTCCTAGAAAAATACACTTTTTTCTTACAATAATGGCTTAAAAAGGCAGAATCTTTATTAACCCCTGTGGTATCTGATGGGGTACAGATGACCCCACCCTTATACCGATGGGTGATTCCTCCCACAAAGTTAGACATGATTTTATGTCCGTGGCATGTTTTAAAGATTAGGTTAAAAGACCACTGTGAACGCTTTCAAAAGATGACTTCAAAAAGTAAGATACTATTTGATAAATGCCACAGAAACATGTTTGATATGCTGTTTTAGATCATCCACAATTCTAACATTAATGTGCAAAGGCTGACGCCTGGTGCAGACTGGACATGGAAGTGCTGCGTGGTGGTGTGCGAGGAGTGCGATAGGTTTCCGCTTAACCTCCAATTCACGCCAGACACGTATTTTTCCGCATAGATCGACAGGAGCTTCTGCTCAACTGTGGTTATTTAGAGATTTTTTTGGCCTTTACCAGACACCCAAAACCCCACACCTCCACTCCGTAGTCGGCCCCCTATGTTGATCTGTGTCTGTGTGTGTCTCAGTGTCTGCTGTGTGTGTGTTGTAATTGTGTGTGTGTTTTTTTTTTTTTTATCTTAGGATAGGATCCCATTTGTCAATAGTTTGAAAATTGACTTGATTTTCTTGTGTGTCTTGGCAAACCAGAGGTCGAAATAATCGCTGCACAGCGCGAGCCGGCCACGGAGGACCGGGGCGCTACTATGGGTCTGGAGTGAATTAAACCATAGGTTAAGGGCGCCGAATGGAAGCAGTTTCCCTTCCACGCCGCTTTGCCGTGCTTCCACATGCAGTGTGAACCAGGCGTTAGGATGTATTGAGACTGAAAAAGTCTCAATAAACCCTGTGATCGGTCTGGTCCGAGTCCTTTAAATTTGGTCCGGAGTGAGTCCTGAACCTTGCATTTGGTCTGCATTTTAATTGACGTCTGCTGGAGATTTCTGGTTCAAAATAAAGCCTGTAAACAAAAACATTTAACTAAAGATTTTTTTTCAGTTATTGGCCAGGAATTATGAGGGCAAGGCCAGCAAGGAGAGAAAGAATATTGGAAGTCAGGCACTTTGCAATAGTGTGGATAGTTCACTTATTCAAACTTCATATTTCAATGACCACTTTGTATCAACGTCAGATACAACATTTTTTATTTCGGTACGGCAGAGGCATGCTGCTTATAGATTGTCGGGAAAACAGTGTGAGAAGCAATGTGTATCAAAAGTTGGTTTAATCAATCAATCAATCAAGATACTTTATTAATCCCCTTGGGGGAAATTCATTTAATGAGCATTAATTAATCCGACCACATTTCAACGAGTTGCTGTCTCATCATTTCTTCCAGGTTCATTGGTTGCTACCTTCCTACTCTGTTTACATGTTGTAGCGCTCGGCTACAGTAGTCATTTTGGCCCAGTTGTTCCACTCCAAGCATGGAATCTATTCAGACTAAGGAAACTCAAGAGTGAAACGGAGTCCGATGGGAAATTAACCAAGACCACAGCGGTTCCTGTTCCTGGAGCAGGGTCTACTTGGATGTATTCAGACTGAAAATTTGCTCAAAATAAATGAACTCTGTTTCACTTTAAGTGAACTAAATGTGCTCAGCTTGAATATACTAAAGGAATATTTTAAGAGGATCCATAATATACTAACATTTTGAGAATCTTACTTGTTCAGAATTTGCCTTTTTTAAGATAAAATGATGGTAAATTTGCGAAAATCTATCAAATAAAATAAAACGTTCACAGTGTAACATTGTGATTTTGTGATTCAAATTGAAATTTTCCTTAACTGCATTATTTTTTTTATTAATATCTAAAGAGATGACACAGAAAAGTTCTAAGTGTTTTGACCTCTTGCACTTTTGTTCCATCAACCCCTCGATGCCATGCGCGCCCAGTGACACAAAGACTGACACGTTTCCAGTTTCCGTGACTTATTTTATCCCAGGTTGGGTTCTCGCCTGTGTGGCCATTAAATCCGGCCTCAGAGAGTTGTATGACTACAATGGCTGGAGCCTGAGTGGCAGATTGCATGACTCCAAAGCCCCAAGATCCTCGCATTCACAGAAGCTATAGCGCGCAAATATGTGCACCTCCGTGCAGGCTGTGGGTGGGGGGTTGCCTCGCGTCTTACGCTCTTTGTTCTGCAGGTTTAAAACCCTTGTGTCTTTTCCAGAGGCTGTTGCCTTCGCGTGACTTGACCAAGCAGATTTAGGATTGTCCAGAAGACCGAGACCCTTCCCTCAGACCGGCAGCTCCGCTTCTCACGCAACCTGCAAGCAGCAGAGGTGCAGCGCCACGGCGCGCACACAAGGAGTCCCTGAGGAGCCAACTCCGTCCCGGAGGAGCGCCAA
>NC_050514.1:28783378-28828783 GCF_002922805.2 Oryzias melastigma | reverse complement strand
ATTGTTATCACATTTTTATTTTACTTTAAAAACTGTGGTGAACATATATTTTTTATTTAAATTTCATTCGAATTATGTTTTTATGGGTGAAATGTTGTGCAAAACTTTTCTTTTTCAGACTGAATTAAAACTTCAATCGCCTAATGGAAGATGCGCACTGTTTTCAACTCCAAAAGTTTTTTTTATTCTTTTTTAGGTGAAAATAAGTATTAAAATCAGTTTTACGCTCAAGTTTATATATTTGAGTCTCACTGGATAAACCGATTCTAAAAAAATATAGTCGGATTTGACAAGGATTCGTGCATTTCACAAGCACAGAATGTGAACCAAAACATATTCAATCCTCACAAGTGGCAATGTTGATATTAATATTTATTCCACTTAAAAGCATTCTAATTGTTAATTGAAAATTTAATTAATCTGCATCAGATAAAAACATATTTTTTAATCAATATTTATATTTGTCAGACCTGCTAGAACGCAAGCTTTACCTTAGGAATCAAACTGACTGATGTAGGCTAGTAACTTTTTGAGGAAAAATGCTTTTTTCAGAGTCTTGTCATAATTTTTTGTCCTAAATGTGTTTTGAAGGCCCATAAACTCTAAAAAAAACAACACACTCTCAGTAAAATGCGTACATATTCCACGACTTTGCACTCTGAAATACCGTGTATAATATACTGGGCTGAAAAAAAGAAAGAAGAAGGTGCAGCTAAAATAATTATTTCGGAATAAATCAACCTTTAACAAAGTAGTTATCCCACTCCACATTCTCTTATTTTTTTATTTCTTCTAGGTAAATATTTTCCTTTTTCGTGTCAGAAAAAGTCCAAATATGAATTTTGGTCAACAAATAAGCATACAAATAGTTATTGTTCTAATCCCTATATAAGGTTGTCAATAATCTCAATCTGTTGGGTGTATACTGAGATTAGTGGTTATCAAAGGATGAAAGGAGCGACAGCAAGGTCTGCCCATGCGTGGCTGCTGCGCTGCCTCACGTCCCTCTCCTCCTCCCCGTGCAGCAGCATCCTCCTCAAAGGGGAGGTGAAACTTTGATCACTGCGCTCTCACGCAACTTGTCAATCTTTAACTCCACTGGAGCACGCACAGGTTAAATGATAGTTAAAAAAACTCACGCAATGCCATACTTTTTTTTCCAGGAGCGCACAAAAAAAGTATGGCATTGCGTGTAAGGAGCACGTGCCAAAATTCCAGTTTGACCTCGGAACTTCTTTTTTTTTTTGAAGGTGCAGAAATATTTGAAATATTATTTGAATTAAATGTATATTTTCAAAACTGTATCCGAATCAGGCTGATTGGGTCAGTAAATACTCTCACGTGCGCATGCGTGCAATTAAAAAAAAGTTGGACATAGAATAAAAGTGATTTTGCAGCAACATGTAAACTGCATACAGTTGAGTAAAACTTTCACGTAGTCGACCATTTAGTCAAATATTTTACTTTGAAACGCGGTGTTGAAGAGCCGAAGATCCGAGACTGTGATTGCGTAATGTTCTATCAGATAGTGCGCACCGGTGCACGCACTTCTCCGCTCCACACTTCATTCACAAGGGAGAGAGGAAGGGAGGGGGCGGTGATGTCACCAACCTGCAGCCTATCAAGCTGCAGAGAGCTCTATAAAGTTAGAGTCCACGCTCCGTTTTAAAGACATCAAGAGTGGTAATTCTCACTATCACTCAAGTGAGCACAGCTTACCTTCTTTGTTTGATTTTGGAGAAGCACCTCTGAGGCTTTCTTCTTTCTTTTCTCAACTGAGGTAAGCTTTACAGAAGCAATACTTCTCTGATTTTAGATCAAGTAGGGAGTTTTTAAAGTTTGAATTTGTAAGGATATGTGGGCTTTGCAGATAGAGCTGTTCTGTTATCACGTCAGTGATTTAATTCTCCTGTGTTTGTATTTTTTAGGTTAATCATTCAAGCAAAAAAAAAGCTGTCATCATGGCATTAATGATACTGCCATTCATCGGTCCTCTGTCAGTGCTTGAGGGTTTGATTGCCTTGGCGACAGTGTGTGTGGTCTTTCTGATCCTCAAGCATTTTAACAAAGGGATCCCTGGGGGCCTTCGTCAGCTGCCGGGTCCCACACCACTGCCCATCATTGGGAATCTGTTGGAGCTGGGCAGCAAACCCTACCTGAGCCTCACTGAAATGAGCAAGCGGTTTGGAGACGTCTTCCAAATCCAGATTGGCATGCGTCCCGTCGTCGTTCTAAGTGGCAATGAAACCGTTCGACAGGCTCTCATCAAACAAGGAGACGACTTTTCTGGCAGGCCTGACTTGTATAGCTTCCAGTTCATCAATGACGGCAAGAGCCTGGCTTTCAGCACAGATCAAGCAGGAGTTTGGCGGGCCCGCAGAAAGTTGGCCTACAGTGCATTGCGCTCTTTCTCAAGCCTAGAGGGCAGCAATGCAGAATACTCATGCATGCTGGAGGAACACATCTGCAAAGAGACAGAGCACCTGATTAGAGAAATTAAAAAAGTAATGGAGACAGAAGGCAAATTTGACCCCTATCGATACATTGTTGTGTCTGTGGCCAATGTTATCTGTGGCATGTGCTTCGGACGGCGCTATGACCACCATGACCAGGAGCTGGTTGGCCTGGTAAACCTCAGTGAAGATTTTGTCCAAGTGACAGGCAGCGGCAACCCAGCTGACTTCATCCCCGCCCTGCAGTATCTGCCCAACAAAACAATGAAAAAGTTTGTTGACATCAATAACCGCTTCAACAACTTTGTTCAGAAGATCGTCAGCGAGCACTATGCCACTTATAATAAGGTACTGCCAACTTTATTATTTATTTAAAAAATCCTTCAATTCTTTGTGGAATCTTAAGATATGTGTGCACTGGAACAATATTAAGATTTCCTAATTTTTTTCTCCCAGGACAACATCCGCGACATTACAGACTCCCTTATTGATCACTGTGAGGACAGAAAACTGGATGAAAACTCCAACATCCAGATGTCAGATGAAAAAGTTGTCGGCATTGTCAATGATCTCTTTGGAGCAGGTATGTTGAATTTATGTTGAGTCATTGTTTGATAAGTGAAGATATTTTTTGGGAACTACAGCCTGCTCACTGTTTTTTTTTTTTTTTTTTTTTTTTTAAAGGTTTCGACACAATCTCTACTGCTCTGTCTTGGTCAGTGGGGTACTTGGTGGCCCACCCTGACATAGAAAAGAGGCTTTTTGAAGAAATCAGTAAGTGCAACTTTTTATCATATACAATAGAAAGTAAAAACATACAAAACAGCAGTTAAAATGAATCAAATTTGTGCAAAAAGAGGTAATTCTCGGCCATTAAATGTGGGGATGTTAAATTCCAACTTTCTATGTAATCATCAGGATCCAGTGTTCAATTTCTTATCTCTTTTTCAGAGGAAAACATCGGCCTGAACCGAAATCCTACCCTGTCTGATAGAAACAAACTACCTCTCCTGGAGGCTTTTATTTTGGAGATCTTTCGCCATTCCTCATTTCTTCCATTCACAATCCCACACTGGTGAGTTTTATTCCATCAACATTAAACAAAGTAAAAAATGCACGTCTTTATTTTTTTTAATTGTTGTCTGACTCTTTTGACATTTTAGTACAACAAGGGACACATCTCTGAATGGTTACTATATCCCTAAAGACACATGTGTCTTCATCAACCAGTGGCAGATAAACCATGACCCGTAAGTGGATTTAAAAAAAAAAAAAATCTTCACTGATTAATTAATTGCTTAAGTAATGGATTTTGGTGCTGGACAAAAAACGCAACGGTACAACACATATAAATATATTTTTGGTTATTTACATTCTTTTATCTGCATTTCTCAGGAAACTGTGGCAGGATCCATCATCCTTTAACCCAGATCGTTTCCTGAATGAAGATGGAACTGAGGTCAACCGGCTTGAAGGAGAGAAAGTGGTTACCTTTGGTCTGGGAAAGCGGCGCTGCATTGGGGAGGTCATTGCCCGAAATGAAGTCTTCCTCTTTTTGGCAATCATGATTCAAAGATTGAGCTTTGAAGAGGTGCCAGGAGAGCCGATGGACTTGACGCCAGAGTACGGGCTCACAATGAAGCACAAGCGCTGCCACGTTAGAGCATCACTGCGGCCAAGGGATGGACATTGAAGTTGCTCATAATGCAGCATTTATAAATTTGAAGTTAAAACATGTTGACTGTGACATTTTAGGAAAAAGTCATCCTAATCTGTGTCTGATTCAACGGCATTATAGCTATTGAAGCAAAAAAAATCAAAAACTTTTTGCTCAATGAAACTAGTAAGAAGTGTCTAGGAATGTGTCAATCCCTGGTTTGTATTGGGTCAATCAACATTCTTGCTTATAACCAATGCTTTGAATGCACCCAAAAGGGGAAATGCTGTTCATATTGCAAATAGGTCTCAAAAACAAACAGAACAACGCACATAAAAGCTTGTTCAGTTTGAGGACAAAACATCTTTTTATGTAAAACAAATTGCTATTAACAGCTCTTTAGCCTATTGGCCATTTGTCTGTAAAGACTCTGAAGTAAACAGATATTAGATGTGTAAGCTAGTTTTTCTTATATTATGTTGTAGATATCAACACTGAAGCTACATTTTTAACCCAAAATGTGATTTTTTTTTGCATATGTCAAGATCTCTATTTTAAATGAAATATTTTTTATGATATGTGGAAATGTACTTGTTATACCTTGCTTTGAAATACTTTTCTGTACCAAAAAATGATTCAACAGGGCATTTTAGATGATAGTTGTTTGTTTTAAAGGGCTATTAAATAAACTTATGTCTATTGTATCACTTGTAGAGTTTTTTTATTATATTTTTTAACAACAGAAATAAAGGAAACTGCTGTAATAAAAATAAAGTTGTTCAAATGAGTACAACTACACGCCCCCCTCCCCTAAAAACAAAACAAACTGAGCACGTGGGGGAAAGAGGAAGTGACGTAGCGCACGGAAACAAGCACAAACAACAAGCTTCAGGCCTAGCTTCTTTTGACTCTTTGGTGAGCAATTCTGTCGAAGGTAAACCATTTTAATAACGACCAAACGCTTACTAACTCAATTTTATCCATTGCAGACGCAAATTTAAATCTTTTTTTGGTTAATATTTTAGATAGCGACGCGTTTTATGCTTCATGTGGAAGCATAGATAGCTTTGAGGTTGCTAATTGCTAGCCCGAAAGCTAAAATTAGAGCACAGTGATTTATCTTAAAAACAAAAGTTAAATACAGGTTGCATAGCCAGTTATCTACACCTAAACGATTCTACTTCAGATTAACTATGTAGAAAAAAATATATTTATTAGCGTGTCCGTATTTTCTTTAATGTTCTAGCAAAACGTATTTGTCAACAAAAGCAGTAGAAGCAAATTTTTATTACATCAGCCAGCTAACCTTAATATGTTGTATAAATTACTGGTTCTATCGATCTAAATTTCTGCAAATTTGCATTACGGTCTTCGACGTTTCTTACCCACATGTTCAGGCTCAATAAACGTATTTCTTTTCATAAAAGCTCCTATTAAAGTTTCTCTTCTTTGTCTCGTTGAACCACAGGTATATCGCGAGCAGAATGGCCACAGACTGGTTGGGCAGCGTTGTGTCGATAAACTGTGGGGTGATGTTGGGAATATATCAAGGAGAGGTGTCATCTGTTGACCATGCCAGTCAGACCATCTCACTCAAACAGCCCTACCGTAATGGAGTGAGGTGTCCCGTTCCTGAGGTCACATTTAGGCAAGAAACAACAGCAATGCTGCTACACTTTCATTTATGTCTGCTTTTAAATGGTTTCGACCATTTTTATGATTATCATGGTTTGAGATGTTAAGACTGTGTACATTTGCATTTGATCATTTAGATGTGAGGAAAAAATAGTCGAATATAAAGCAACACTCACTAATAAATGTTATACTTGTAACATTTAATTTTAACAATTTAACTGATATTATCATTTGTGGTTTCTGATACGATTCATAGTTGATCTTGGTTGCTTTTGAATGATCTAATTCGATTGGATTCACAAAATCAATCCAAAACTTCTTTAGCCAAAATTTCAACCACTGTGACTCAGAGATAAATACCTGGTACTGAACAGTGCAGGGGAAATTTTCCAGATTCCTTGCAATATAATCAAGTGTAAATTGTGTGTGAAAAGGAAATCAAGTAAACTAGAATTAATTGCAAATCCATTCACATTTTAGTTTCATAAAGGTTAGCCCACTGTTGTTTTTCCACATCAAAATAATACAAACAGAACATTATTAGAACATCATGTTATGGCCACATGTCTTTGCAAAATGTAAACATTTTTCCACATTTTGGACTGTATTGACGGCTTGATCATTTTTTGCTTCCATCACACAGGTGTTGTCCACTGTGATTGCACTTGATCGTTTTTTATGTTATATTATTATCTCAATTGTAATGGTATTTTTCAATATCATGTAATTTTAGTTTGAAACAATTCTTAATGGTAAAGTTTGATTGGATACTATTAACAACTTGACTCAGACCGATCAATCTTTTTGGATCATAGGAACAGAAATTGATTCATTCATAATTACACATCTAGTAATGAGCAAAGATGGGTTGCATGGCAGATGAAATGAACACATTCATTTTCATTAGACAATACTTGGAAGTGGTTTATTGCATTTTGTTTATTTCAAACAATCAATTTAAAAAAACAAAAGAAGGAAAAATTATATATCAAGCTTAATTGAGATATTTGACCTCAAATTGACTGGAAAATAAACATTGAAATCAGTTGAAAATGTCTTGAGCTTTTGGTTTAGTAATGGAGAAGACTTACGGATACCAATATAAAATAACTTGGGTTAAGTATGATTTATTGTTGTGAAATCTAAAAACTCTTTTTCAATATCTAAACTTTTTGTAAATTTGTCATCTCATCTTTGAGCCTTTCAAACACTTGCAAAAGTAGATGTGTTTCATGTCTAGCTTCTGCAGAACAAAACATTCTGGACAGATTAAATACAGTTCAAAGGAAAAGTTGGAAGGAGCAATACCTTATGTTTTAACATTAAGATTAAAATTTTATTATTCAGTGTTAAATCTTGTGAATATTATTTTAAATCTTTAACTTATTTTAATTTCTACCAGAGATTAAATAAAGTGAAGAAAGTAATCTTAGATTAGGTTTTTAGTTTTCTCAAATGGCCACTAGAAGTTGTTTATCCAAGACGGATATATGAGTTCAACTCATTAATTCAATAAAATATCAACTCGCATCAATCTTTTTAATTAATGACTGTATTTTAATGTTGATCTTTAATGTGTAAATCACTTTTATCTGTAACTTTTTGGTTAGGGAAAGTATTTGATTGAATATTCATCTATGGTTTAAATTGAGTTGACTTTTTTTTTTATCAAAAAAATGAAGCGATCAGTAACTTGCATACACTTATGAGGCCTTTGAAATAACGGGAGAGAGCTTTGTGATGAAAAGTAACCAAGTTAATGATCTCTGTTGGTGAATGTAGTTTTCTCCTGTTTTTGTAGTGCCATGGATATCAAGGAATTGAAGTTCTTAGATATCCAGAATACAGTCAACAAGACCAGCGCTGAGCAGGGATGCGCTCCACAAACCATTTCAGCCGGTCATCCCACGCAGAGCAACAAAGCGACTAATTCAACAAATGAGAATTCTCGTTCCAGCACAGCTCCGATCACTATCCTACGGAGAGGTGAGTTAAAGAAGATGCTGTGTTTTATTTTCACACAAATAATGTTTGTTGATAAGGACCAGATTAAGTTAAACCAAAAGAGTTGTGTCTCTTTTTTAAACTGCCAGATAAAAGCTTGATGCACCACTGTTAAGCATAAAACAAATGCACTTGCCATTGATAAGAACTATAATAAATTAGTAAGATTATAAACATGGAGAATCATCTTTAGTGGTTTTAATTTCCTGTGTGTGTTTGTGGAGAGAGTCATTGTTTTGCTTATAAGCAATAAAAAGGGATAGTGGGCATACAAGAAAATGCAGAAAATTATGGTAATAAAAAAAGTAGTTTTATTAGTATTTGTAGCAATAAAGATGGAGATGCAATAAAGGTAGGAAATTATTATACAACCATATTTTTTGGGGGAGATTATTACGTACAGAATGCAGGATTCTCTTCTTGAGAGCAACTGGGATTCTAGATGATATTTTGTTGCTCATTCAAGTAATTTCTCCAGTTCTTAAAGACCAACTCTGATGAAAATTGCATTTTTGGTGTTTTTAACATTTTCCTGTGGCATTTTTCTGATGACATATATTAAGAAAATTAAGATTGAAATAACATTTCTTAGTATTTATTTATTTAAATTGTGAATCAGGAGCAGACGGCTATTTTTATGTTTATTCGAGCTCTGGAAGCTCTGCGCTGATGCTAGCTGACCAGCAACTACTGGTGACGTCATCGAGCGACAGTGATGCCTGAATAACTCTCTGTTTGGAGTGCTAAATGTAGGGAGAAGGGAAGAATTCAGATTGGGCCTAATTGTCGTGCTCACAACTTTGGAGCAAATTTCTGATGAACTCCTGCCACTGCAGAAAATATGTCAAAAAAAATAAAATTTTTTGGGTTTTGATTAAAAACTGCAAAATCCTAATTAAAAGACCCCTGGAAAAGCTTTTAAAACAGATCAAAAGATGATGGAGGGGGTCTTTAAGAACTACAAGACATGATCTTGAAGATTTTTGATGAAGAAACTACTCAATCATCCTTCAAAAATGTAGTTGCTCTAAGGAACAGAATTCTGCGATAACACAACCTGGATGACTCAGCTTCTTCAAAGACAATAATAGTAATAGGTCATGTTAATATTTTTTTCTTGATATTTGAATTTTATAAAATGACATAACATTTCTGAGAGATTAGTGCACATGTTCTCTTATCAGTAAATTAAAATGATAAAACATTAACTTCTTTGGAGGATGTTAATATTTAAAAAGGCATCTAAAGGATAAAAAAAAACTTGTTATCCAAGGATAAACATTGTTCTCATCAAAAGATTTAACTTAAATCATTTTTGCTTCTTTTTTGGGAATTTATTTTATTATCTTCCATATTTATCTTCCAGTTAGGACAATGAGAGGATTTGCTTTAAGTGTTTCCATATATTCTAACATCTCCTCCACTAGTCCAAATAAATGAATGACAAATAACAGGAATGCAGTCCAACAGAGTGGCCTAGTCAAAACATTCAACCATTGTGAAACTTCTTGTGTTATTGTTTATATTGCTGCTTAGACAGTGCAGTGCAAGGAACTTTGTGCTACTGCTCAGCAACAATGAGGCATTTAATTGTTCACATATTGGCATTCACTCGTCTTGTCCTGAATTTTACAGTATTTATGTCATAGTTTGCGGCCATTTTTTTATTTGCAAGCTGTTAGAATTTTTTAGTTTTGGTATTTTTGGAGCAAATATTTGATTTTGTTTTTTCTGAAGTTTTCTGATCATCTTTTTATAGATTTTTTAAGCATTCCCGGTGCTCTTTTAATTATGATTTTGCATATTTTAGCCAAAATCAAAAAGCATTCTATTTTGTTTTTTAAGACATTTTCTGAAGAGTGGCAGGAAATTATTAGAAATTCACCTCTGAGTTGTCGGCGGGACTGTTGGTGCTATGTTGATATCCCAGCATGCTTTTCTTTACACTCTTTCCCTCTAGCTTACAGCTCCTCACAACCTCAAGCTAACATTAGCGTTGCAAAAGAACAGCGAGCAATATCGGAGCTGTCCAGATGCACAGTTCTGAGCCAGATGGCAGCTCAGATGAGGAAAATAAAGATGTTCATAGATCAATTTGTCTGCAAGTGGATGATTTAGAATTGTAAGGAGGAGGGAAGACTTGGGCTCATTTGTTGTGTCACAAACAATGTTCCCTCTAATTTTTTGTGCGTCTGAGCAAACACAGAAACTCACTGAGCGCTCCTTCGACCACCATTAGCAACAATGAGGGTTCACTCTGTATTCACGTCTATATTTCAACTGTCTGAAATCTCGGAATTACATTTAAAGTGACACAGAATGCATGTCTTATATGATAATTTTATTTAAAGTTTAGAATAAATTTTATGTTGTGCGCACTGCGCAGAATAGATTTGCTGTGCGCAATGGGCGTGGGAGCAGTGCGCAATTGCGCACGTGCGCAGCTTAGAGGGAACAGTGGTCACAAACCTAAGCTTTTTCAAGCCATCTGCTCCTGATCCATCACAATTTGAATAAAGAAATACTCTGAAACAGAGTTTTAATCTTAAGTTGTTTTATTTATGTCGTTCCGTCATGAGAGAAATGCTATAAAAACACGTTAAAAACACCAAAAAACACAATTTTCATTGAAGTGGGTCTTTAAATAATGAATTTAAACACAATTGTAATGACTTTGTGCATGCTAAATTTCTGTACGTGTTTTCATTTTCTATTCCGAGTTGTGCACGAGGCTTCAAAAATTCCTATTCTGTGGCTCAGGCTTCCTGATTAGATAAGTTTAAAAAAAGCATTTCCTGCAGTCTGCATCCAGTCAGCAGGAAGCTCGCATGGACAGCTTTGTGGTCTCTGCGGGAATAAGGTAAAGTCAGTCCACTTTCACATTCAGGATAACTGAACAATAGAAGTGCCAGAGGTCACAGAATTGGTTAATGCACTCTGAGTAAAGTTCTACAGTCTGCTTTAAAATTTACCCTCTGTTTTGGTGTTTTGGAACAATAATATGTATCTTTTAATGTTTAGTTCCGTTATTCTTCTGACTTTTTAACTATTTGTATGAACTTTGCTATTGTTCACTTTTAGGTCATCAATTTAATTTATAGCGACTAAAAGCGGACTCCACACTCTTCCCCTACGTAAGATTCCCATAGCGTGCTAAGCTCCAGCACCAAAGTTCCTCTTTACAATATGTGTGTGACTAAGATCAATAAACATTCCCCTCCCTCTCTGGATCTGCCCCTAAAGAGACGGCTATGTAAGCCTGCTTTCCGTGCCTCCGTGCCCTTCTGTCCTCTCCCTCCGCCGTCTTGCCTTCACTCGTTCCTGGCCAGAACAGGAAACTGACACCCCCCTCCCCGACAGGAAGCCGTGTTGTCCCAGCGTGCTCGGAAGGCCAAAGTGATATCAATTGTGGAGGCAGTGTTTACCTTTTGAGTTTGTATTTTAATCTTTAGCTCTCAGGCCAGTGGCCAGGGATCTAATGCCCAAATTGCATGGGGCCAAAGTGCTGGGCGACTTGGGCTGGGCCGGCCCTTTCACACGCAACGCCATGCTCCCAAGAAGCCCCCGGCCACAAAGAAGGGAAAGTGGGGTGAGCTGTTGCTTATACAAGATCACGGATTCCAGGAATGGTTTCAGAATATCAGCCATTGATCTTTCTGGGAGAGCAGAATGGGAGTTTATCAACCGACCGCTTTAGTGGATCATGCATGGGCCCATCGAAGCACAAGCAAATTCCATCTGACGGGCATAAACTGGCATTTTGGATGAGTAGCTGCAGACAGTGCACTTATAAAAAGCATTCCCATAACTAGACTGCAACTTGGCTGCGTGATGAAGTTATATTATATCCAGACTAGATTTTTAAAAGACTTAAATTTTAAATCCCCATCTCAGAAAATATGAACCCTTTAGCTGCAAAATCTAGGGCTTACTTTTAACACGACTCCACAAACTTCTGTTTCACATTTGAGCTTCATCTCTAACTACGCTACACTTTTTTTTTTTTTCTTGCTATGGTGTACTTCATCAAGCAATGATATCATCTTTGGTTTCGAATCTACTAGAGTATTAGGGACAGTTGACAAACATAAAAAGTTTTTTTTAAGTTAGGACTTTACAGTTTTAATTTTTGGAGAAAAAAGTTATTACTGTTAAATTAGAAGAATTAAGTCATATATTTACAACTTTAAACGTCGTAAGCTAAATTTATGACATTTTTTCTTATACATTTAGGTGTTTAAAGTTGTAAATTTATGACTTTGAATGTTGTAAAATTGTCTTTAAAAAATGTAATTTCACGGGGAAAAAAAGACAAATTTATGAGAAAAAAGTAATAAATTAAAAAGAAAAAATGCCAAAATTGTCTCAGAGCTGTGCTCGAAGATGATCGACAAGGAGCATTTTGTGAAGCTTTATTTATGAATATTTTTCAAAAACAAAGCAATTCTGAACCTTTCGGTGACTCAAAACCAATTTATTTATTACCATTAGAACATTGAAAAGAATATGCAGAAAAACTGGGCTTTCTCAGACTGAAGCATCACACAGGCTTGGAGGAAAAAGGACTGGAAGTGCATGGATATTGATAGATCCAACAACTTGCACTACAGTTAAGCCACCCATCAATAAATAAAACATTAATAAACCATAATGATACAAAGGAGTGTCAGTAAACATTCAGCTTACCTGTTCAAATCCAACCCAGTTTGACTAAATTGAGAGAAGCCGGTCTGCAGCTTAACATCACATGCAGGACTGCATGTTCACTTCAACTTTAATCTCGTAATATTCCTTTTTTATAGTCCTAATCTCTTGAATTTAAGGGATCTAAATTTGTAAATTTAAGATTTTTTTTCCTTATTAATGTACAACTTTAATCTCATAATATTACCTTTTTGGTGGCCATAATACTCCATCATGTTAATCAGTTCATGTTCTCACAAACCAAAAACTGTTCAATAGTTTTCTCTGGTTAGTTTTGATTCGGCAAGCTTGCAGAAATCGCTGTCTCCGTCCTCCTCCATCATCCACAGCTTTGTGTCATTCCACTTCTTACTCTGCTCCGGTTGCAGTTTTATTCAGAACTAATATCACTATTTGTCTTTATTGTTCAGTTCTTGCCTTCACACACATTTGTGATTTGTGGCGACAAGTTTGTTTGAAGTTAAATCAGTGCAGCTCACAGTGTGTCTACAGTGCCTGTTATTAATTAGCCTGTTTGACTTGGAGCTCTGCCCAGTTCATTCCGATTTTTGATTCATAGCATGACACAACTTCCTTGTAAATAAAGACGCCTCAGAAAAACCTCTATCCTTGTTCACACAGGTGAATATACTACCCTGTCACTTTTTCTGCGACATGTTGAACCAGTCTCACCGATTCCTTGCTTGCTTCATGTAATTGATCGCGTTTAAGCTCATACCCACAATGAGTCTGTTTTTCTTTGTTTCAAAGCAAAGGGATGAGTTGATAATTATTTGAAGGGCATTTGTTAGAAATCCTAATCTTGAAGCTGCTGGTTGTAAATACGTGCTTGTTTTGTTTACGTTTTGAATTGGCTCAGGTGAGTCTCAGTAACTTGCGTGACAGAGGCCCAAGTGCATTAGCTGTCACGGTGACGGTAGCGTGCGACCGGGCCTCTAGACTTCTGTTTAGCGTGAGAGCTGCGGATGGTTGTAGTTGAAGGCCAGGTTTTTCCAGTTTTTCTCTTTCTTCTTTTTTGTTCTTGGTTCATTTTGTTTTTGTGTTTGCGCCATGTATGTAAACTTTAT
Source organism: Oryzias melastigma (assembly GCF_002922805.2). Taxonomy (NCBI): domain Eukaryota; kingdom Metazoa; phylum Chordata; class Actinopteri; order Beloniformes; family Adrianichthyidae; genus Oryzias; species Oryzias melastigma. The sequence goes on along the minus strand of NC_050514.1, from coordinate 28,815,263 downwards.
CGACTGCTGGTCATTTGGTCATTGCTAGCTCTGTTTTATTATTCCCCCAATGACTGTTAAAAATGACAGTAGCATCTTAAAAAAAGTCTGAAATAATAGAGGGCAGAAATGAACTATAATTTTCAAAAATGTGTGACATTAGCCTCAGTTTGAGGGATGCCAGGGGCTAACATAACATCACACTTAACTTTGTCATTACGAATGCTCCTACAACTGCACTGTGGCTCGCACAGACGCATGTTTGATTTCTCCGCGAATGTCCGATCAATCTCAGATAAAAACGACGCAGACTGATCCTAACTATCCAGGACATGTGAGCAACAATAACACATTTTTTACATACATTTTCATTTTTTCATTCCTCAAACGGCTTTGTTTGGGTATGCAAAGCAGCTTGCAAATAACTGTGATTTAAAGTGAACAAAGTTGGATTAGTAAAATTAAAATGTTTTTTACCTGTAAGAAAGGTAATGCATAATCAATCCATAGATTTTATAACTTGATATTCTGTTTTTTAAAAGAATATTCATTTGATTGATTTAAAAAATTAACCCCAGTTCAGTTATCACTGACTAGTTTCTTTTCAATAAGTTTATGATTAAACTCGTTAGATTTTACTTTCAGGGCCGTTTGGAGTGATTGATTATTAAAAGTTTGTTTCTCTTTCAAACGTGAACTAAATATTGATTTCAACGGGGCACATCATGTGAACGCTCTTAACTATGATGAGCCAATTTTTTATGACCCATATTGAGAAAAGCCAATAAATGTAAATGGTACAATGAAAAGAACGGACATCAAGTTCTGCATGGCGAAGATGACTGTTGATGATGGTGACTTGCCTCAGAAGCAAACACTGATGGTTTGAGACTTTAATTGAGATTTTATCACTTCAAAATATAATTTAAAGACATAGTGGTGATATGGGATTTTAGATTGGATGATGTGAGCATTACTTTTTAATGTAAGTTTTTGTTCAAAAGAAGCCTAAAATCAGTTTGTAGAAGTCAATTTTGTGTTTCTCTAGCACCAACAGGTTCATCAAACAGCAGAGGGGCGACTCATGGCACGCAAAGGAGAAGTGGCGTTCGGAACGGATTTGCTGGAGGCTCTGTGAGGTCAAAGGATGATGAATGCTTCGGCGAAGGGACCGATGAAGGCCTGGACACCGACTTCGACTTTGAGGCAAACCTGGCTCTATTTGACAAAGCGGCTGTTTTCTCCAAGATCGACGGGATCAAAGGCCACAAGGCACAGCATCACAGCACCCAGACTGAACAGAAGCCCCAATCCTACCGCCATGATGAGAATATTCTGGAGAGGAAGCCTGTCATATACAGACAGATTAAGGTGCCTCAGCATGGGGGAAAGGAGTACTGTACAGGTAAGAAAAGTCTAGTTTTAAAAGTAAAAGCACTGAAACATAGATTCTTTTCAACTACCCACATTTAGGGATAATGTTATCTAGCCAAAACACCCAAGAAATTAGATGGTTTTGGTTTCCCTCTGTTATTTGAACCATCAAATCTGCTTTTTAATACATTGCATTCCTTCCACTATTTTAAAGTTCCTTTACGCTAAAAAAAAAAAAAGATGAAGTCCATCTCTAGGAAACGTTATCAGTGAACGTGCTGACTGTGTAATCGCAAAGTTTGCTTTGGACAGAGAGGGTTTTTTTCACCGTGTACTTCTGGCCGGAGCTGAAAAAACGGGTTATGTAATATCACTGTTTTCACAAGCTCAAATGGCAAGTACAGTTCCAGCTCTTGTCTAATAGCAAAATATGTCAAGATTCTTTGGAGCCTATGCCCTCTCTGCTGCAAGGAATGTGCTGCAGTGTTTATTTATAATGCGTTTATTATATTAAATGCTACGTCGCTTGAGTTTTCTTGAGTCTAGGTATGACCTTTGGATGACTGCTATTATGTACCCTTAGTTATTGTTTATCAAAAGTGACTTCCAACACCCCCTCGGTTAAGCTAATAGATATGATGCCCCAGTCATTTTCTTAAATTAACAAACTTTGAAAGTGTTACATAACTAGTTAATGCAGAAGAAGGATTACTCAATTCAGTAGAAACATTGGTGATAGAGTTCAAGGTGCAAGTTAGGTGGCATGGTGTTTGTACCAGGTCACTGGTGTGTGGCTGACTGTTATATCAGAAATTGTCCTGCCAACCTTCCTGGTGATCATAGTACAGAGCATCCATGAGTAATAATTAGTCATATATAACAGTTTTAAACCCATACCAGCAAAAGAATTGCTTTTGTGAGTAGTTTAAAGAAAATTAACCGATCTCCATGGACTTTTAAGTCCCACTCCGATCATCTTTTGATCTATTTTCAGCATTCTTAGTGGTCTTTTTAATTATGTTTGTGCCATTTTCGTTTCGTTTTCTAGGACTTGGTGTTTGCTGAGTGACATTGGTTCATTAGAAATTTGCTTCTGAGTTGTAGGCGGGAAATCGCGCTCACCCTTACGCTCATTCTTCCTTGCTGAGTTACTGAGAGCTCTCTGTTTAAAATCAATATTGGAGCTATCCAGCCGTACAATTTTAAGCCAGATTCCAGCTGGGATGAGGAAAACAAAGATGTACATGGATCCAGTCAGCTAAAAGTGGATGCATCAGAAAGAAGTCGAGCAGGGAGATCGTGGCCTGCCCAGCGTATTTTCTGTCACAAATACGCTATTTTTCCAACTGCTTTTTTCCATCTGCTACTGATTCAGAGAAATTTGAATAAATAAATACTCAGAAATTCGATTTTGAGCTTAATTTTCTTAAAATATGCCCTCCATCATCAGAAAAAATCCACTAGAATATGTTAAAATTACCAAAACACAGTTTTGATTAGAGTGGCTCTTTAAAAACAAGGAATCAAACACTGCTTTTATTATTTTGGTTAATGAAATGCCTTCAGTAGGAATATCAAATGTGTTGAGTTTAGAAATTGCCTGCAAGTTGATGCAAGTAGGAAATTAAATCCCTGAGCTTAATTGTCATTAAACAATGAGTGGCAAAAACACGTTTCACCAACAGCCTGACGACATTTAGGTCTTGTGCAGAAAAAATTGGGCTAACATTTCTCATAAGATATCTTAAAGATCAATTATTTACATAAAGTGTGTTTAAGAAAACATTTTTTCAAAATAATTTTCCTTTTTTTTATTGCTCTTCAGCTTTCACACTTTCTTCTTAACTTTTTTTTTCCACTTCCTCTTTTGTTTATTAGTCTTGCAAAACGTTTTAACGTTCTACGATTACATCATTCTCTCAGCAAATCAGAATCGGTGAGATTTTGAAAGTTTGTAAAGTTTTCCTTACTTTTCCTGGCACAAGCTATGTTGTCACTGCGATCAAACAGAGAAAATAATACATTTGTCGACTGGAATTTAAATAAACCGACATTTGCTCAGTGCGGCCTCTATTCTTACCATGCAGTCAGAACTGCTTCCCAGGGCTGTCATCGTAATCCCCATCCGCTGCATCCTGTAATTAGCATGCCGCCGTACAACCTTACATAAACAGCACCTCTGAAACAGGAACAAACCGCAGTGCTCTTAACCTAGAATCTTTGCCAGTAAACTGACAAATCAACAACTTGAGAATACAGAAAGAAAAACATTGCCCAGTTGTAGGTATGGTTGACATAGTTCACTGTCATGGGGATTTGCTTTTATTTTTTCTATGGGCCATTGTTTATTGTAAAGTCTGAGTAAGTTTAGTTTTGCTATTATCTATTTTTTTGGGCGAAACTGCTGCACAGCTAATCCAGGCTGCAGCACACTTTCAGGCAGGTAAAATAGAAATGGTTTGTCCAGAATGCAAATTGTAGCTTTTGGAGTTGTTAAACAAGAGTGTTAATGGACTTTATTTTATTTCAAATGAATTAAATCAACTTTAAGAATGAGCTGATTTTCATACAGTTGTGCAGAATCATAAAAACACAGTGAAAATTTTTTCAAATTATTCATTGGTTTTCAACCATACAACTGCCTATTTGTTTTATTAAAACAGTAAAAAAATAAAAAGCTGAAAATATTTGTGAATGCTGAAACGTATATAGTTTTCAGCTTTAACACCCGCTTCAACTTCGGCTCACTACAATGCTGCTTGTGCTCCCTGTCGCCCGGGCGATGAAAAAAGCCGCGGCCCAGAAGTGCGCTGTGGGACCAGTTTTGTTTTCGACACCATCAGTAGCACGCTAGGCGGAGTGCTTTAAAGCCGCCGGTGCATGCAGGTGCAACTCGCATTTCCTCTGAGCTCCACACTCTTTGCATGACAGCAATCAGTTCCTGTGCTTATCACTTGCTCGAAGATTGATACACGTTCCAACACTTTACTATTTTTTCAGTCATTAGCAGTCTTTGCATGACATCAATGTGCATTGTGGTAGGGGTGGAACGATGAGCTATAAATCTAGCTGGGTTTAGCCCCAGTCTCTGCTAACGTGTCATTATCTAGTTAGCATGGTGTGTGTGCCCTTTTGCTAGGCTGAGTGAGGGCCTGCGACCACATTGCGTGTTTGGATTAAGGGTGTACACAATGCATTATGCATGCATCAGTGCAGCTGGCTTTCTTGTCAAGAGAGGTGTGAATTTGAGGACACCCGTCGAGGCTGCCAAATTCTCATTCAGCAGGTCGGATGTCTGTATGAGGCCATTAGAGATTTGACTCAGTCCCAGCAGCTTTATTTATCAAAGCAACCCCCCTTTGAGCTTGGCTTTCATTGCCCTGCTAATATGCTGTGAGTTATGGACTGCCAAATGTTATTATACTGTTGAAAATTTTCCATATCAGTTCACACGGTCACAAAATGTTATTAAATGATTAATAAAAATCCAATACCTTCTTGACAGCCAGTCTTGCTAAATAAAGGAGATATTTAAATTGTTTCCCTAAAAGTGCGAAGATATGTAGAAATACATTGGTTTTGTTCAGAACAGATCAGCAAAGATTAACTATTTATTTAAGATTTATTCATATTTATGCCTAAATTCTATCTGGTAACATATATTGCAAGTATTAACCCATTGATAACAATAGCAAAACACCAATGTCTGTACTGGTTTTTGAACTATATCTTCGTCCATTCTGTTTTTATGAAATTCTTTTAACAAGGTGATATAACACATTACCTTACAAACTTTTCTTTCATTTTTGTCAAAGTGTTAAATCATTTATAGGGTTGTTTTCTAAACCAATAGGAGCACAACACTCCTTACAGTTTTAATAAAGTTGAAGTTTTCTTAGTGTATTTGGGGCCTCTTGCTGCTGAGCATTGCTTGACTTAAACTTACCTTGTTTATTAGCCCGCTGACATTGACAAAACAATCCCTTTGGGTACCAGAATTTTGTAATGAAAATATTAATCTTTAGATACTTCATAGTATTGAGACAACTCGGTTGCTGCTTAGAAGGCATCTATTTCAATAGAAGCAAAATGCAAGAAAATAACTGTTTAATATTGTTAGTTTTACAATGGTTGTATAATTTCTAATAAAGAGAGACAATTATGGTATAATGCCAGAAGTACTCACTCACATACAAATAGATTAATTTGGTGGTCATCAAATCACTTCCATGGACACAGTTATAAAAAAAATCACCAGACTGAGGACTTTTTCACGACATCAGTGAATTCCAGTATGGTCCTGTGATAGGTCACCTTTGCAACAAGCCCAGCCTTATAATATCCCCATAAATATGACATAGTTAACTGTCTTTGGTGTTACCACAAGGTTGGAAATGTTTGTAACCGACAGAGTGAATCAGTGGATGCTGAGGCACAGAGGTGATGACTGCAGATCTCCAAACTACATAAGATCTTTAGATTTGCTTAACCCTTGTGCTATCCTAGGCATGTTTACTTTAAAGGTGTGGTCATCTGGACCCCACAAGACAGCGCGCCAAACTCTTTTTTCCAAGGATTTTTTATCTTCACTGGTGTCCGTGGGAGACATAAAATCCTGTCCATCTTTGTCCACCTTTATCATGGGATGGATCACACATCAATGTACTCTGCATCCCATAAGAGAGCACGAGGGCTAAAACCAGTGTAGGGTGTTTAGGGGAATGGGTTTCTTTGACTGGGCAGCTCCATAGCTCACAGAATGAAAACTAAAGCAGACCAAGAAAATTAAGGTGATTCAATGCTCTCAACTTTGCTGGAACAGTTTTGGGATGATGTCACTGCACAGTTCACAAAGAGGGTTTATGACATGGATGAACCAGTTTGGTGTAGAATAGCTGTATGGAGAGTGGTGCGATGTTGAATTAAACCTTGTGAATAGTTATTGGTCCTACGCATTCTCACTCCCCAACTTATCATATATGGACATATGGCTCGGCCCCCTCCGCGTCATTTTGTGACGTTTTTGGTGTCCCCAACTCGCCATTTTTTGACGTGCTGGCTATTTGTTTTAAATAACGGGTCCCCAAGGGTTGGGGACCCCTGAATACCTGAATAGTGTATTTTTTTCCCTGTCTGGCCTAGTACCAAGTGGTCCTTGGACCGGTACCAGTTTACGACCCCTGATTTACGAGGTCAGGGACCCCTGATTTAATGAGAACAGCCAGCAAGTCAAAAAACAATGAGTTGTGGACACCCAAAACATCAAAAAAGTACATGGAGGGGGTCCTAACCATACGTCCAGATATGAGGAGTTGGGAGTGAGAATGTGTTAAACGGTCAGACTCAGACACCAAATTTTTTCAATTAGCTCAAAGAAATATGGGTATCCTTTACAATATCAGTGAGTTATTTAATGTAAAGATTGTCTTTTGTGTTTGGCTTGTTACGAGGCTTCAAATCTATGGTAATAAACAACTCCTCACTTAATATCTATAAGATAACTCCAAAAGGAGTTGTAGGATAGACATTGGTCAGACACTTTTAAAATGTGTTTTAATCTATATTGTATTATATGTAAATAAATCACAACTATAAGAATTAGTAACTCTGATTACAAATATTTATCAACAAACTGCAAGTTGTACTCAAAAAGTTCTGTTAGTACATTTCAGTTCAGTTCTGACACGCTTTGCATGTTTTCTCCGTCAGCTACTTCTCAACCTCTCACCACAAGCTCTTAGTTGACACGCACAGGTGTTCATATGTGGATGATGTTTATCCTGCGGTGTGTTTTGACTGAGACCGCAGTCAGTGTGGGGGGGTCCAGCCCTGTTACACATCAAACGGTTGGGAATCGATCAGAGGACACGTGCGTGTGAGCTCAAGGCCACAGAGAGAGGGCGTCTCACCTGTAGTGCCTTGTGTTTCTAGGGTTTTTTAAAAGCTGCGATCTTACCGTTGTTGCCCTAGAAAGTAATGAGAAACTTCCAGAATGAAAATGAGACAAAGCCAGCCTTTTTTAGGCATAAAGAAGGGTTTGGGTGAGATATTTGTGCCATCTAATCTGACTATTTTTAAATATATTTTTTTCCACAAATATAAAATATAATAACAGTTTTCAGAAAAAAGACTAGATTTTTGCTTCTGTATTTTCCTTTCTGAAGCATGTTAAACACATTTTTCATTTTTATTAAATTTCTTTGTCAATTTGTTAATGATTTTCAGAATTTACAAAGAAACATTATACTAAACTTTTTCACATCCATTTGAATCTGAGTCATTTACATATTGGGAATTTATACATCATTAATGAAGATTATGTTAATCCAGCTCTCTAGGTTTCATGTTATATTTTATTTTTTTTCCTTAGTTACAGTTTTCAAGGCGCATTAATATAAACCAAAATGCTCAAAATGAACAAAAATGTATTCAGATCAAAATAGATTAAAATTTCTCTTAACAGCAGTACATTTTAAGAATAAGATTCATAATTCTCAGGTGATTGGTTGGATTATCTGGATTTTCTTTTTTAATTTCTTTTGCAGCATATTTATAACTCCTCATCTCTTCACATTTCAGCACATTTACTGAAAAGAGAGGTTTATATGACTTGAAATATGGCAATGTAATTGAAAATATTCATAATCAGGATTTAGATTTGATTTTCTTTCCACTAAGCTACAGTGCTCTGTTAGATGTGGTGAATAAAGTCCAGCAGAGCCTTCCCATCATCGCTGTACGTTTTGCTCTTTCAGACTCGGGCCTGGTCGTTCCCAGCATTCCCTATGAGCTTCATAAGCGTCTGCTTGTGACGGCAGAGCGTTGGGGTCTGACGGTAGAGCGCAGGCTGGAGACCATTGGTGTTTGTTCCAGTCAGATGGCTTTGTCACTGCTGGGAGGACCAAACAGGTGAGAAACACCAATGACAAAAGATTATTGTTAGCAAATGTCATGAAGCAACGGCGTGTACTAAAATAAGTGAATAAACACATTGTTTTCACATATTTAAGAACTCTTTAAAATGGTAGTTTCTGTCTTAGTTGAAGGATTTTGATATTCTTCTCATAACTTTATTAGATATGGGAAGTAAACAAATCTTTTTTAAGCATTCTACATGATTTTCTCCTTAAATTTACTATTATAAGTGCAGGAAATTGTGGTACCACCACTCTGAGTTTGTCTCTGTACTAATGCTGACACCTCTGAAGTATAAAAAACAGTTTATTTATCCGTAACACATTGCTCAAGAAAAGTTTACTCTAGAAATATATATCCACTTAGGATATTGTAGAAATGATGTGTTAGTATGTAAAGATTTGGAATTTTTTTAACAACACAGACACACAACGCGATTCCAGAAATTGCTCCAGATTCCTTAAGTAGTTTTAGACTGTTTAGCTCTGCAGACGTGGAAATATGCTAATCCCAGCTAATCTCTTCTCGAGGAACATTGTTTATAAACGTCATTTATTTTCTCGCATAATCGTTGGATTTTTTTTGGCCATCTTTAGTCCTTGACTAGATTTTTTTTTTGCTAATTCTGCTTTTGGTGAGGAAAGATCAGATTTAGAGGAAAACATTTAAAACGGTTGCAATAAACTGCAGTTTTTTTCTTTTTCCTCATGTTAAATGGGATTCACTTTAATTTAATGTTTTTGTTTTGTCTGCTGCTGCACTGTTACACAGCACTTCACCTTTAACTGTTTTAGCACACCACCTTTTGCAAACGTCTTACAAATAGGCCAGATATTATTAAATAACGGCAGAAGAACTTGAATACCGATAGATGTTTTATAACTTTTCATTCTGTGTTACTTCTCTTATGAAAAAATGATAAAAATGACCTTATCACTCAAAGTGTCTCTGACAAATAAAAGTTTCATCATCATGCTCAAGAGAAGTCACGCTAACTTTTTAGCTTTTTGTAACCCTGCTGTCTTTTGCTTGAATTACCTCACCCTAGTCTTTTTTTGCATCTATTTTTAAACAGTTACTCAAATACTGATGTGTATTTTCTTTTTTCAAAGCATCTTTTCTGTCCTGATGATTTTGCGTCGTCTCTGATGTAATTGTATTTTTTTTCCGGCTTCCTTTCCATTTTATTTTTTTATTTTTATTACAGTTTCTCTTATTTGTTTCTGTAAATCGGACAGCTGCAGCAGCTTTATAAAAGTCTTTAAGCTGAATAACAGGTATTAGGGAAAATCCATAATGATTAACTTTATTTAGTCGTCTACCTACAACAGATGCGAACATTAAACTTCTTTGTTTTTTTTTTATTTTTGCAAAGTTTGAGGTTAGTTTTTGAATACGCTATAATAAAATTCAGTGGGAGAGTGCTGTTTGCAATCAAAATAATGTCAGCATTCATTTATAAAGTAGGTTACTTTACCTATTTATTAAAATGTTGTCATTTAAAATGAACTAATTCAATTAAAAAACACATAATTTTGTTACATATCTAAATGAAGTGTTATTAAAGACATTTTTTTAAAAGTATTTTAGAGAAAAAAATATTCAGAACCATTGATCATTGTGAAAAAAAGGCCACTTTATGCCAACAGGTATCTGCTTCTGATTTAGGGATTCTTAGAAATCTAATTCATTCATTTTTCTTTTAACTCTAGACTGACCCCCAAAAACGTCCACCAGAGGCCAACGGTTGTCCTTCTGTGCGGCCCCCACATTCAAGGAGCCCAAGGAGTCAGTTGCGGGCGACATCTAGCCAACCATGAAGTCGAGGTTATCGTGTTCCTGCCAAACTTTGTCAAAATGCAGGAGTCGGTCACCAGCGAGGTCAGCCTTTACAGCAGAACAAGTGGCCTGCAGGTGTCCAGCATCAAAGGTGAAATAATCTGTGTTTCTAGTCCTCTCTGCTTCAGTTATTCAGAATCAAAGGTTCTGACTGTCTAAAAGTCTGCATGACTTTCTCTGGACTGACATTACGTCATCCATCTCCTTTGATAAACACAGATAAAGGTCGCCCTCTAGTGGAGTCTCACCTGAATGAAATTCATTTTGTTCTTAAAAGCTGACTTATAATTAGGAAACTTTGCAGCTTGTAATGTTAGTTAACTGAAGTAAAAATCGTATCCTTTTTTTTGTCTCAGAACTCCCTTCGAGTCCGGTCGATTTGGTCATCCACTGTCTGGACAGCCACGAGAACCCACTGATGAGAGAACAGTCCTGGTACCAGTCCGCTGCCGACTGGGCCAACAGGAACCGGGCTCCAGTCCTAAGCATTGATCCCCCGGCCAACGATGGGCCTCAGGCTGTGGAGGCGAAGTGGGCCCTGTCTCTCGGACTTCCTCTGCCTTTAGCGGAGAGCGAGAGCCGCCTCTACCTGTGCGATATTGGCATTCCCAAGCTGGTCTTCCAAGAAGTTGGAATCAGTTACCACTCGCCGTTTGGATGTAAATTCGTCATCCCTCTTCACCCAGCATAGTAAAGCAGAGGGGGAGAAGCACACCTTTGTAATCATTTTTTTTTTAAAGTTTTTTTTTGACAAATTTCCAAAAACTGAACTGTGCACAAGCTCCACAGTAATCCTCTCAGCAGTTGCCACTTGTTACTCTTATTTTTTGGAAGAAAATGTTTCCTGTTCTCTCTTTGTTTTGACAAGGGCTCATTGCTGATGTGAATATGTTTACAGAAAGCCGACCACTTCGCCTGTTTTACTTGTGACTCGTATTGTTAGACTCAGCAACAGGAGCACAGTTCCTGTTTTAGATTCCAGCAGTGCAGCTCAGCCTGAAGATGGCTCCACTGTCCTTCATCTTCCAATGCCGATAATGAGGGGAGTCATTGCTCACTGCTGCAAAAAACACTTTCATTTCACCTCAGAAAGGTGCTATTCGTCCAGTACTGTAGCAGTTGTAGCGTTTGTAAAGATTATACAGTATTTATATTTGTATTTATTTTTGGAATACTTCTCAGGAATGCAACGTGAAGAGAATATTTGTATTTAACTGTGTTTTGAGCTTAATGTAATGGAACTTAATTTAGAAACAACCAACTGAGACCACTGAAAGATTTATGTTTCTGTCGTTCAAGAGAGAAAACATCACTTGTAGCATCATAAAGTTTCAAGGATTATTGCTGTTTCAAGTGTTTTTTTTTTTTTGACACCCTACAAGGCGGCTTCTGGTTAACAATCACACAATTTAAGTGATTCTATTTCATGATTGGTCTTTGATCCAGCAAAATAGAAATGAGCTGGGCACTGAGTATTTTAAAAATGCACACATTTGGATGTGACCAGAACTAATCCGCAGGCCATGCAGACAGCATTTTGGAAGGCCAGTTTACAACTGCTGGTATTAATACACTTGTTTTATTATATACTGCTTATTTAAACAAGTTTATATCTTTGTTGTTCCATAAGGAGTTGTTCTTAGGTTGGAAATGTGCACAAAAAGGGACAGAAACCTATAAAACAAATATATATATATATATATATATATGCATATATATATATATATATATATATATATATATATATATATATATATATATATATATATATATATATATATATATATATTCTTTTTTTGACATGAAAAACAAAAAAAGTGGGGAATTTAATGTAAAATGCCACTTCTCAACATTTTAGCTAAGCAGCGTCAAACGCAGGATTTTTAAGCAGGTAATTTGTCCCAAACATTTTTAAAAGGTAATATATTTGTGTAAGACTCATCAATGTTACTGATAATTTTAATCCAAATTGTCCAATTTTTTTACAGAGGGACAAATTTGGTGCAGTAAAAATCCATCAGCCAGCATTCTTTGAACCTCTTTAATAACATTAGGTGCAAATGAACTATTTAATACAAAAATTTTGATGAGAAACTTTATTTCTTCACGTAGAACAGAAATGGATTCGAATGTTTTTTTTTTTTTGTTTGTTTTTTTTTTTTACCAAAATGTCTTTGAATTTTGTATTTGTAGACAAGAAATAGTCTAAAAAAAAGTCTCTTGGAAAAAGAAAGCATTTGTCATCATTGAACCATATTATTCACAATTAAATGCTCACGTGTAAACTTCCATATTTAAATAACGTGAACAGACAATAAAAGGTTGTCTTATTAAAACATCACAAACTACAGTTATTTTGTATTTCACACAAAAAACCCTTCAAATTTTCACTTATTCCGGTGGCTCTTTCTATCAATTTAGCTTTTTATTAGTTACTACAATTAACATTTTAGAAATGAGAGTGTCACAGAAGAGTCCAAAGGTAGTATTGGTACAATTTCAATACGGCTTATTAGAAATTGTACATGCAGTTTTTAAAAGTGCTGGGGGTCGCATTTGGCCCTACAGGCCCAGAGTTTGGAAATGCCTGATTTAAATGAACATGACAATTTTTAGTTTTTACCCAAAGCTCCGCTCAGCAGAAGTTGCAATCGATTTATGAGGAAACGTCTTTTGGAAAAACTTTGATTTTTTTTACGCGTGCTGAAATTTTTCTTAACATTAACAATTTAAAACAAAGCAAACACATTGATCTTAACAGAAGAAAAGGTGATAAAATCATATTTGGATCCTTAGCTTTTATTATAAATCCATGATTAACTTATCACCACAACAATTTATTTTAAACCAAATCATTTTTACAATACTTGTTAATTACAATAGTTACTTTTTCTACTCAATATTATGAATGCTTCATACTTCTACTTGAATAAGATTTTTTGCGACTTTTATGCAACTAAAATCTACCTATATTTTGTGAAGTGGCTAATTTTTGTAATTTTGCATAGCCTTTATACATTATTTTAAATTGTAAGTTAGAGCTAGACTATTATTGGAATATCAAAATCAAATATGGTATGATATTCTACAGTAGTACACTATTATAATAATAGGAAATTATTATTAATCGGGATATATTTGATACATAGGGGAGTTTTTGAGGATATATATATATATATATATATATACCATCTGTCAATTTTTCATTGACCGCTTTTTATGGGTGTCAGAACAATTAGGTTTTAGCAATTAACATAATCAAGCAGGTAATTTTAAAAATCTATTTTTTGTTATTTATTTATTTTTTTTTTGTGGAGTGCTTAAAATGTATTAAATAAAAAAATATAATAAAATTCACCACGCGTACCTTTAAAGCTGAAATCCAACAGACCGTAGAACACCTGTGGATGACAGTCTCACCTGTTGGCCACGCGGCTGTGCTCGCACACAGCTCAACCCGAGGGCTCGTGCCTGTCCCCCGGCGCATGCGCACTTGGCCGACGTAGCGGAGACCATTTCCTTCCAACAGAAGGCCTCGCAGACGAGCGCCACACACGCAAACATCCACACATATGCAGCCAGACTGGAGGCAACCTTCAACGCACAGCCACGTTTGGGATCGTTCGGTATCACCGCTGCAAACCCCGGATGCCCCCCGCCGCAGAACGTCTCGTTATGGGTCTTTCCCGCTAATTTGCGGCGAAACCTGCTCGACACCCGCGGCGGTATCTTTTGGGTGAGTTGTGTGGCCGGAGCGTCTCTGGTTGTTGCTGGAACATTTTAGCAGCCAGATGTCCGCGAGAGAGCGGTCAAGAATAACTGTTCGGGGCTTTACGTTCACTTTAGTCAGTCTTTTCGCCGAAACCATTCAAGGTCTCGCTGTATGCGGCTGATTCGGGACAGAGCTAGCGTTAAATCTTATGGAGCTTTACCGTTAGCTGCTAGTTCACGTCCCTGTGTCCATTATCGGACAGAGTCTTGCATTAGCTAAGGTTTACCGGTTTGAACCCCCTTCCACTCTCATTTCACTGCAGTTTATCTGTGGAATTAACCTCACACTGACATTTGCAAACATTATCAACGAGTTTGTGCCTGTTTTGCACAGTGCAACGCCCGCGGCGAATACGTGCCCCAAATCACCAAGTCACCCCTTTAAAAAAATTCCCTGATTCCATCATCGGACACATCAATGCTGTGTTGCATTGTCTCGACCGTTTCCTTCCATTCTCCCCCCTCCCTCCCTGCCCGCGTGCTCTGTCCGCGCGGACCCTTATCGCAGCAGCGATCCCAGCTCGAGCTGGAGCTGTGTTCTGCATTGTGCTGATGGCAGATGAGCGGTTCTGGAGGAAGAAGGGGGTTGGGTCGGACGGTGGCGAGTGTGACATTGAAGCGGTAAACAGAGGCGCACGTTCTGTGGGTTTGCATGAGCTGCGCTTTTAACGGTTCCGGTAAGCGGGAAGGAGGGAAGGATTCTGTCCGATAATGGAGCTGACAGTGTTGGCTCCGTTACAGAGGGATGGGGAATCAACCCCTTTGCGTTGCATTGTTGTTCTTTTTTTCATAATCATGTCTTGAATTAAATCTTTTCTAATTGCACATTTTAGCTGTCATGTTTGGTTTTTAGGTGCATACATGTGTACATGTGCAGAATTTTGATGATGGCAAACAGTCGTTAAATACCATTTATGCAGGTTTATCCAAAAAATATAAATGATATTTATATTTACTTGATATTTTCTATAATGACTCACATATGTCATGCAGAAATCAGTTTGATTTGAACATATTTCACATAAATGCTTTGAATTTACTCTGCATGATCGGTGTTATAACACACTTTGCATTAAGGCTTCATACTTGCAATTCATTGTCGGTTGATTCTGTTGTTGCAACTCATGAGAAATACCAAAAAGCATTAGCTTTGGGTTCAATGATTCCAGGCAGCAGTCTGAAGTTTTGAAATATACATACTTTGCAAGGCATGGCAGGACAGATAACGTCTGCAGCATCATGTCAGTTTCCACATTAATGGAAGGAGTTAAGGGGACAGCGGTCTAAAAAGCTCTGCTTCTAAACCGGCTCCATCATCTGCAATCTTATCCTGGCGCTGTTTTCAGAGGGCATATATGACAAGTGCGTAATCTCAGAATCTGTGCATGTTAGCTGATTTATTGGCTCATTTTGTTACTTGTTTTAACTCTTAATTGTCTGAGCAGCCTTAAAGTCTCACTCTGATTATTTTTGAGCTATTTAAAAAGTGGTCTTTTAATGATATTATACCGTTTTTAGCCAAAGGGAAAAAAAAGCTGTTTTCTCTGTCAGATTTTCGGTTGTAGTTCATTAGAAATTTGTTTGGAGTAGACTCTCGCTCTTCCTACCATCCATTTGTTTACATGCTCCTCACAACCTTTAAATAAGATTACTGGTGCAACAAAAATAGTGAGCAATATTTGAGCTATCCAGGCATTTGAGCCAGATGGACAAGGAAAACGAAGCTGTGCATGGATCTATTTGTCTGCAAGTGAATGCGTCAGAACAGGGTAGCTTCTACATCATACCTACAAGCTATTTCCAACAAAATTTTTTCGTCTACTCGTGATTTACAGCGATTCGAATAAAAAAAATACTCAGAAATGCAATTTTTGGCTTAATTTTTTTATATATGTTGTCCAATCGTGAGAAAAATGCCACAAGAACATATTAAAAACACCAAAAATGTGATTATCATCAAGGTGGGTCTTTAACCCCTTGACGCCTGAATTTATTTCCAGCTATGGGAAAAAAATAGCTTATGCTTTTGCTTTTAAATAGGTGCTACATTTATGTCATTTTAGACCCAAAGTGGTTTGTTGCATATTTGTGACAACAGGCAATAAGGGGTTAACTGGTGGAAGTTTTCCTGTTCTTTGTTGCCTGTCCTCCACCTGTCTGATGGTTGGGTGTCGGTACTCTTCTGGAGGTTCAGCTTTGAAGACAACTTGAGCCTGCAGAGCACATCTTACAAGAATGGCTGCATCTTTGCTGTCCTCTAATTAGCGTCAAGTTTATTGGTAGAGTTGGGAGAATAGTGGTCTGGTTGATCCGTGAAGATTGAGCCGTGCTACTGTCTCGTGTTGAGCTTAGAGCCAGGCTTATGTGCTCAGCAGGAAGTAATGGCTTCTCTGTCTGTACACTGACCATCTCATTGCACATTTGAAGCCTGTCCAGAGCCCTGCTGACCTCGACACAATGGCCATGTTTAGCTCACCCCCCACCTCTCCACTCCGCCGCCCTTCACATCTTGCCTCTGTCTTTTTTAATCAGCGAGTGCAATAACAGTGGAAGGATTTGTGAATCTGTTGCACAGCTTAAAAGCGTGCTAACACCCGTGACCATCAGGACCTCACAGCTGCTGTGAGATGCATCCTGCAAGGTAGCCTGGAAAGCATTGCATGTGTCTTCAGCCTTATTTATTTTTGGGGACGTCTGCTCCTCAGCAGCCTGACGTGGTGTCACTAGCTGTAGAATAAATGCCTCATCAGAGCGAAGTCTTTTACCCAAGCTCGCACAATGCAGGATATCTGCAACCGATGCAGGGATATACTGAGACGCACATTGTTATTGTAGACTTGCTATGCAAATTCTGAAAACTGCCATGGTCTAGCAACATTTGAAGAGAATTGGAAAATGAAACCAAGCTGCACCTGCACCCCTTAGATTTTTCATAAAAATATAACAGAGCTGCTTCATAACCACTACTTACTCTGTTGGTTTTCTGGTGGCACAGTTTTTTTTTGTTTTGTTTCAGCTGTGAAGAAGTCATTTGACTTCTATTGTAGGCATCACACATGTTTATTTTTAAGGATGTTAGTATGTTTTGTGCCTGACTGTACTCTAATCTGATCATAATAGTTATTTTAGCTCAAATGCATTTTTTTTAATATGCAAGTTGATGCTGCAACTTATCTAGTCTCAATTTTGGAAGTTGGCCTTTTGTTTTTAATTTAATTGACTATTGTACACAAAATAGTAAAAGTATCAATGCTGTGGTCCTCTGGTTTCACTTCTGCGCAACATTTCCTCACCTAAGCGTAAACTGTGGTCAGCATCGCCTTATAACAAAAACAAAATGGTGATTTCCAGACAGAACCCATTTCTTCATATTGAGTTGGTGAATTTTCTAATTTAGTCTTCCTGGTGGAAGACGGCTTAAAGTTGTGAATGCAGCTCTGCTGCTTCGCAATCAAATTAGTGAAGATAGAATAATGCTGAGAGATGCACTGGCTTATTATTATTGTTTATCCTCCGTAGCTATATCTCTACCCTTTCCTCTGTTTGCCACCTGCTGAGATGTGATACAGATTGATCCCTTTCTGCTCCACAGAACGATGGGTTTGTGGCTTAGACCTTAAAAGTGAGTTCAGCTCCAGCTGAGAAGTGGTGAGACAGTTTCTTGGTGGGGAGGAGGCTTAGATGCAGGTCTAAAATGTGTTTTGGTGTTTTAGACTCCAGAGGATTCTCACTAGAGAAAAACATTAATGCTGGATATTCACTCCTATGTTCAAGGTTTAACTTGGCATAATTAAATCAATTATTTAGGATTTTAAAACTAGAAAAAAGCTGTCAAGGTCATAGCCCTTTTATTTGATTTGATCGCAAGGTTTGTTCTGTAAATTGATTCAATTTAACTACATTGTGGTTGGTTATTAAAAAAATGCATGAATACAATATACTGATGACCGTTGGAGTAGTTTTTAGGTGCAGAAATATTAAAACGAATCAATTCAAATCAATGTATGGATTTAGTGGATGGATGTCGCATCCCCGTAAATATTAACAAATCAATAGTTCTTTTTAAACCCAGCTGTATATGCAATTTTACTATGTTTTTCCACACCCTGGTTTGATAAAATACAATACAATGTCACAAGAAGCCCCAAACCAGAACCCTATATTTTTTTGTAGCAGAGTTTTGCTCATCTTTTACTCTCCACTGCAGACACACTTAAATGTGTCAGCTCCATGACATCAGTCTGTCTCTTGAAAGGCTTCATTTGAATTATTGAGGTAAATGAGAAGTGTTTGGTAAGGGAAACAGTTGGACACTTCCTCTTGGAGGCAGCAGTCCAGCAGCAGCAGCAGCAGCAGCTGTTCTTGTGAGCTCAGTTCCATGTTTGTGTGAGAAACGCTTGATGAATTTCACAGACTCAAACTCTTTCAGTTATGTCTTCATTTTCTTTTGGAAAAAAATCAAAATTTTTCAGATTTTGATATGGTTATTGCCATTTTATCCTACTTATTAAACTCATTACATGGAGTCTTATCAGCTCTGTCATTTTTCTTCATCATATCTAAAGCTAAACAGTTCTCTGAAAAGTCAAAACACACATCTGACTAGCTTGTAAGCATTTGTTTTTACTTTTTTACGGTTGAGAACTGAAAAATCTTTAGATTGGGAGGGATTTTTTTTTTTAATACTATACACAAGTAAATATTTCTGAAATACTTGTTCTTAATTTAAGATAAACTATATGTCCTTTATTTTGACATTGGGTTAAATGATGTATTGGATGTAGTGCTCTGAAATGTGCCATCCATATACATTTCTTAATTACAGATTTTCTCTACATTTTCTATACATATTTTTCTATCAATAATTTGCAGTTTGCAATTCGCCTCTGTTATTTTCCCCTCAGCTTCAAGTAATATACATGTTATCTATTGTAAATGCATGTTGATGTTTTAACCTTATGTTATTTAGCCAACAGTTAACTAGCAAAGATGTTTTTTTTTTTTTGCATAAAGAAAATATTGTTAAAGTTCAAGTTTTACATCTTTTTACATAAAAAAAATGTTATAGTTTTCATTGACTGAGTAAAGAAGCTCTGATTGCCAAGTATGTTCCTTATTATGAATTATAACGTTTGGCAATATTTTTTGTATTATTATTTGCCTAAATAAAAGGCCAACACATGACATGTATTTTAATTAGTGCTGTCAATCGATTTAAAAAAAATCAAATTTATTATGCTTTTGGATTGTGATTAATCACAATGTTTTATTGGGTACATTTTTATAACAATTTGCAGTTTTTGAACAAATACAGGCCAGAGTGATTTTTTTTATTTTTATAGTCTAAAATTTTTGAATTTAAGTTTTAACTCGGATATTCCAGAATTTTTATTTTGTGCGTACCAAACACGTCAACAGTAAGATAATTAGAATTCTTTAGACTTTCATGTCTGCAGTATTTGTCCAAGAAAACAAAGATGCCTACATACAGCCATAAGAAACAAACATTGTGTTTCTGCACTTTAAATGAACTTGTACTATGATCCGGGTGAATACTCGATTCTGATTGGCTGCTGTGTGTGGATGTACACCTAAAAAAGAAGTTCCGGTCACATAGCACAGATTGTTCTGTATCACTTCACTGGCCTCTTTAAAATAAACGTTTGCTTTATCATCTGGACTAAAACAAACGGAAAGATGTGAACTTTCTCTCTGAACTGATGCTTTATTTGACCTTTCGTGACATTCGGCATATATATCGCTTTCCTTTGCAGTTGAAGTCAATTCAGTCGGCGCAAAGGCATGATGTCATGTTAACGTCACGATGTGCCACACCACCTATCAAATACTGATTTTTGTTAAATAAATAAAAAAAGCGATCTATGCAGAAAAAAATAACAAGAATAAATTACTAAAATTCAGTTGAATATTTTATAAGTGACCATGGTATAAGTGGGATAATACCCTTCTAAACGTACATTATCATAAATTGATGCATGCTGTGGAAGCCTGAACGTCCTCCACACCGTCTTGAATGGTTGCTTAATGAATTATAAGTAATTTGCGTTAATAATAAGAATGCGTACATTTTCTAAAAAAAGAAATTGGGTACGTTAACATTGTCTGTCCTAAGTTTAAGTAAAACGTTTGGTTTTTGAAAAAATGCCACTTTTTGTCTCAAATCCCAACAAAAATTGACTGAAAATAAAGATTAAAAAAACCCTGGAAACTATTTGCAACTTTATTAAGAAGTGAAATAAAAATGTTCAAAGTGTTCGTATTTTAATGAGGACTGTGGCTAGACTCAGAAGAACCCACCAATCTTACATCACGCCACAGTATCATGCTGTGCCGTTACAAACACATGGCTTTTTTTGAAAATAAAAAGTACTGCATACAGGGTTGTTTTTTTTTTTCTCTTTTTTTGTGGTATTTTTTTTCTAAATTTACCAGTTACTCAATGGTAAAAACTGTGCCTACTTCCTGTTTTTCATCATAAACGTGGGGGATTTGACCTTTTTAAAATGCCTATAATGACTTCTAATCTAAGATCCACCAAAAAGATGCCACTTTGGGAGCGAAGCCGACAGATGTTTGGTATGCTGAAGGCTTTAAGAAAGTAAAATAATGGGTTCAACTGAAGTTCTGAAAGATTAAAGTTTTTCATTCAAGCCACGGGTCAGTGAGGGGTTTGTTTCCACCCTTTAGTTGAGTTCTATTTCTTTTAAGACTTGTTTTCTTGGACAGTTTCTTTCACATTTTCTTCATAATAAAGGACAAAAGCGCTGTGCTCAGCGGGACTTCTGGGGAATGAAGGTTCAGGATCGAACTGATTATCCTCTTTCTTGAACTTTTGAAGTTGCTTGTAAGTCTATAACACGTGTTCCTCCGGAAGGAAGGAAGTGCGCTCTAATTAACTTGTGCTTTACGATTGTCAGTTCACCTAGAATCATGCGTGTCACATGCTCACAGCGGGGAAGTGTTAAGGAAGGCTTGCAGTCAGCATGAAGTGAAGCTATTTCCTTTCATTTATGAACACAATATTCCTTCCCAAAGTGATCTT
This sequence comes from Oryzias melastigma, assembly GCF_002922805.2. Lineage (NCBI taxonomy): Eukaryota > Metazoa > Chordata > Actinopteri > Beloniformes > Adrianichthyidae > Oryzias > Oryzias melastigma. The sequence goes on along the minus strand of NC_050514.1, from coordinate 28,794,322 downwards.
TACAGACAATAGGCATAATCCCTCATTTTATTAATGACGACGATGTATCATTCATCATGGAGTCTGACCACATCCTCTTATCAGTTTCTTCAATGCAGTCCGGGAAGTTTTGTGCAATTGAGTCATAAGCTAGTCTTTAAAGATTCAAGAAACGTCCCTGCTTTCATTCTGTGGCCTTCATTTGCAAAACATTATGTATAAACAATTTGTCTTGCATTTGTCGTTTATGCAAAAGAAGCATCTTTCATTTTTGTTTGTATATTTACAAATGACTTTGTGGAGATGACAAAGAATCACAGTTTTAAATAAATGTCTTGCATCTAAATGGATAAAGTCTCTTTCTAAGTAAAGTGTTTATACAAATTCTAATCTATTGTCGAAATACATAGAAAGCAGAAGACATCACACTGATGACCAACTAGAGTCGATCATGATGAATGATGAATTATGAATAAAATGTCAGTTTATTTATGACCTGTGGGATTTGTATTTGAGCCATCATTTGTCATCTATTTGAATTGGTTCTGGTATGTTTGGAGGTCAATTTTATTTTAACTGTATTGGTAGATGTTCAACTGGTGAGACATCTTCATAATTCACCAGCTAAGGTGAAAAGCAAGTTTTTTTTTTTTTTTTTTTTTTTTTTAAGTGCTTAGATTGATAAGTTGAGACAATTTTATCTTCATAGATTTTTTGACACTGCTTTGACAGTCTCTAGGATATTTGTTTGCCACACAAATTAAGATTATTCTTTACAAATAAGATGTTTACTTTTCTGTTGTTACTTTCTGTTCTGTTACTCTGTTTCTTTTTTTTGCTTTTAAAGAATTTTCCTTTATTTTCTTTTTGTTTTACAACATGAAAATAATACGGTTATTAAATAGTTATAAATAAGAACTGTTTTTGTTAATAGTTTTGAGAATGTGGCTGATAACAATTATTTAAACGAATCACACAACCACACTGAATCATGGATTAAACTGAAATCTATTCATAATCAAACTAAATTATTTATTTTTTTGCAGTAAAACCCAACTATGTCAATGGGTTTAGCAGTAGGTGGAACGCTTTGGATGTCCATTTGTGCCACCGGTTACACTGTAGCATGTAGTTGCTTTCTGGCATCATTTTTTTTATTTTCTTTTCTATTCATGCCTGATTTTAAAATGTAATTTTATGAAATAAACTGTTAATTTAGCTAAAAAGAAATATCAATTTGTGGCAAACATTACATGGAAGCAAAGGATTTGGGTTGGATTTACTCACAATATTGCAAAACATGAGAAGGAAAGTGTTAAAAAATAAATAAAAAAATAACACCAAGGCTGAATTTAATTTAAAATTGGAATTTAAAATTTGAATGTTTCCAGGTGTGTCCTACATTTGCACTATTTCAGTTGGTTCAACACTGTCTCTAGTCTAGTCTAGTCTGGGGCGGCTGTGGTGCTGGGGCGGCTGTGGTGCAGTGGTAGGGCGGTCGACTCCTGATCAGAAGTGAGCTGGTTCGACTCCGCCTTGCCCGCCCATGTGTCGAAGTGTCCTTGGGCAAGACACTGAACCCCGAATTGCCTCTGGTGGGAGGTTGGCGCCAGTGTTCGGCAGCGGAGCCACCACCAGTGTGTGAATGTGTGTGTGAATGGGTGAATGGGTCTGTGACTGTGAAGCGCTTTGGGCCCTCGAAGGAGGGTAGAAAGCGCTATACAAGTATACGCCATTTACCATTTAGACTAATTAGAGGCCAGGATTGGCCTTGTAATTCTCTTCACCCTACATGTGTTTGTTAAGTTTTCAGAGGTTTTAACAGTGAAGCTCATTATCAACGAGGATGTGGCTGTAGTTTGTAATGTCCAGAAAGTCTCAGACACTTTAAATTCAGCCAGATGTTCCCTGGAGACACACGGAGGGGACGGTGTGCATGCTGGAGATTATGGCTGAGTCCAAGTTCTCTTCTTCTGCTGACATGCTGGTATTTCTCAGGCTTTTGTTGCTGTCGGGATCATGTGTCTCAGACAATCTCCTGACATTCATTCTTTTTGAATGAGCACGTCACTGCACATTTTATAAAATGTCTGCTTTTCATTGCAATAAAAACATATTGGAAAAGAAATACAACACTGATTAGTGTCAATTTGTTTTTTTATCTTAAAGAAATCAGCTAAAAAAAAGACTATTCTGTTGTTTGTTTTTATGACATGTTGGTTCCTGGTTGCTTAGTGAATAAATATCACATGCAAACTGTTAGGCTTTTGCTGAAGAACTGTCCATTGTTCTCTGCAGACAGTATTTAGACCTGATGCTTTTTTAGCAAACATTAGTTCACCATTATTCAAAAAACTCTTCTGTGCTGCCTTTTGTTATCATCACAGTTTTTTTTTCTATGAAGGTGTTATAATTTCAGTAATGTCCCACCGAACAGATGAAAATAGATTAGTTGTTTGTATCCTACATGTGTTATTCAGTCAGGAAAAGACTCATTCAAACACTTCTACGTAGCATCACCACGTCTGTTGCCTGTAACTGCAACCACTTGTGCATGAATAGCAGTTGCATTGTGGTATGGTGGAAAGTGTTGTTTTTGTCTAAAATTAGACGAGCTCACACATACCCATCCTCAGACTTTTTTTCTGAATAGAAGTAACCGCATCAAAGCAACATTCTGGTGATTTACTTCTGACAAATTCCCCTTTGAACTAATTAGGCCACATTTCTTCCTCGCGCCTATGAAAAGAAACTAATGACCTAGTTAGTATCGTCTCCTGGGTTGTTCTATTGTGTCTGACTGGGATTATAATTCTGACGGAAGTTTTTGCGGAGTTGTTAATCCCCTTCACTGGATTGAGGTGATTCTACCAGCCAGATGTTTGGTGTAGCGTGTGGCTTGAGTGATTCTGGGATTGCCGTGAGCCTGAAAGCATGACACAGCAGTTGTGCACAGAAAAGTCTCCTTCTCTAATAAACTGTTAGTTGTTGTTAAAACATGCACAGTTCATCTGCAGTCAGTCACTGTGATTAAAATCTGTCTTTGTAAATGTGCGTTGTGGGCAGACGAACACGTCTGCATATGAAGACGCACAACACACCGTCTAAGGAGGCCGTCCTCACTTTACTCTGAGGGCTAATGCAAGTATGTAGTTGAGGATTAATAATTCAGAATGTTGCCATAGATGGGTGGAGCTTTCATTATTCATGGTAGATTTTGGAACTGACAGATGACTGTGGTTTATATTGAGAACGAGCTGAACCAGACTAAGCTACTGAGCTATCTTCAAGGCTTTTATGGCTTTTTTTTCTTCTTTTTTTTGTCTCACACCCATCAACCACTCTGAATCCTCTTTGCTGTTAACCTCCTCGCCCGATCTTTGCCTTCTCCACTTGTGAAGATATTTTCTTTCACACTTCTCCAAATATGTGTCAGACAGCAGATGACATTTACTTTTATCTGTTTCATTCCTTTTGTTATTGGAATTTAAGCTTGTACCCCCCCCCCCTTTTTTTTTAACTAAAATGTTATTTTGCCATTCTAAAATAATGGATCATCCAATAAACAGAGCTTTTTTTAAGACTCAATCCAATAAAAATTGTGTTTTTTTAACATGTACTTGTGGGAATTTGTGATAATAATATATTGAGAACATTAAACTTTAATTTGCATTTACGTTTTTTTCTTTCTTCCAATCATTGCGAATCAGGGATGCCAATATCAATACTGATATCGGCGCTGATATTTGGTATTTTTACACATCGTTTCTGTCTTTTTCATTTTTTTTTTTTGTCTTACGGGCCGATATTGAACTGGTTATTTTTGGCTCGGAGTCTGCTGCACCTCTGTCTTTAGTGGTGAGTTCAGGGGGCATTGGACTTCAATAGAAAAATAAGAATGTTTGAATATTTAAAACTGATATAGTGGAAATGGAAAAAAGCAAAATATGTATTACATGTGAAAGTTGTCTTGATTGGTTTGATTTAAAAGAAATAATATCAACTTCTGCTTCCTAAATGCTGTAAAATAGCATATTTAGGGGCTATTTCTTTTGTTTTTTTATTTTTAAAATAAATTGTCAATGTTGGAGACTTGTTGTTTGTATTATTGTAAAATTTGATGAAAATGTGTTTACTTTAACAGCAAATTAATGTCAGCTTGAGGTTGTGAGGTCTGTAAACTAGACAGCTAAACAGCTAAACAGATGGGAAACGGGAAGTGGGGATGTGCCTGCTTTTCCTCCGATGGTCCTGCCCACAATTTAGAGATGCGTTTCTCTGCAGAAATTATGTCCTAGAAAACATATAGGTTTCTTGATTTTTGGCAACAAAAAAAAAAATGGCAAAACCCAACTGGGAGTGCTTTAAAAATAGCTCAAAAGATGATGGAATGGGTCTTAAAACGTGATTTACCATAAAGTCTGTATCCTCTCCATTTCTTTTTTGTCTACTAGGTTGGCTTTTATCTTGGCAACAAGAAGTTCTGAAACTTTTTTTTTCATCTGGATTTCTCACCAACTAACTTTATAATTTCTGCTCTAAGGCATAATAGTCTTAACAACATTTGCAATTTGTGTCTTGCCTGTAGCTTCTCTTTCTCTCGGTTTCTCCTCTTTCACTCCCTTCTTTTTTGCCCACTGAGTCAGATTTTTCTTCAAGCTGTCAGTGCTCCTGCTACTGAATGCAGCTTTTATTAAAGCGATTTGGAGCTCCAGTTGCTGTTGATGTTGCCATATTGTACCAGCTCCCCGCTGTGGCTGTCTCTAATGAGATGCTTTGTGTTGCCGTCTTCCAGCTTCGCCACCTTGTCGTCTTCTTGGTTCTGAATGGTGGAGTTGTCATAAACCGCCATCAAAGGGAGGGGAAAAAGTAGCAACAGCAGACTGTGTTCTGGCTCTTTCCTGAGGGTCTCTCTGGCCTCCTGGGATAGTTAAGCCACCTCCAGTTTGTGTGTTTGGATGTTAGGATTTTGCATGCATTAGTCTGTTGTTAAAAATGCAAGTGCATGCAAGCGGCAGCATATATTAACATAGTTTGAACTTCTTCTTTTCAAATACATTTTTTCTTTATGGTACACTTCACCGTAGTCATGACGACATGCTTGCATAATGAAGTGAACGCCAAAATAATTAAAGGTTAAAATATAAAAAAGAACAGTTTGGATCATTCACTGTAATTGGGCAATCTGATTGACAGGACAAAGATGGTGATTGGATAATCAGTTGAGTCAGGTTGTCCTCAGCCATATATTTCAAACTGAAGTTGGACACAGCCATAAATATCTTTAAATTCATAATTTATTAAAAAAAATAAATGAAGGGTCATACACTACTTCCCCAACAAATAGGGGATTTCAGTTTTGCCTTGTTTTTAACCTTCCCTGTACCCCATCAACCAAAAATAATCCAAAACAGCAAGTAGTCTTGGATTATATGGAGTCCCTAAAAGGTATTAGTAAAAATATTTTTGTTTTTATACTAAAGAAGTGTATTGCATGTTTTTTTTCTTTAAATGCTTCATATATTTTTCTTAAGTCAGCTGTTGATGATGGTAATTATATAGTAGTTATTAAAATTTTCTTAAAGTTCTGCAGTGATCTGGATTTGTTTGTTAGAATGTAAGAAAATCTTTTTCTCTGCTTTCTTCTAAAGTCTTTGGACATGCTTGATTGAAAACTTTGTGTTATAGAATTTGTCCGCCATGTTGGAGGCCACAGAGACATTAGCACCATACTATGTAGAAAAAAACAGATAATAAATAATAATAAAAAAAAGCAGATCTTTTCATTAAAAACACAGTGGACTGATGAGATTTGAACAAGACCAAGTTTAGATTATGACACTTCAGAGAATGAACCATTGATCCCTAACAGACCATTGATTTGGTGCCACTTCTGCTTTGTTTATGCTTTTCCCTACATTAATACAATATTATTTTTGTATTTTCCTTTTGCACATTTTATTAAGTGCTTTAAATGTGGTTTTATGTTGTTACTCAGTTATTACATTTGGTTAACTCATTCAAATTTTAAAAGAGGAACACCATGCAGTTACACATTGTATCATTAAAACTGAAACAATAATATAAATGACCTTGTATGTGTGTGTTTGTAAGAAAGACATATGAGTAGTGTTCTGCAGGATCAGCATCAGAAGAAATAAATGCACTTTGACTAAATTAAAAAAACAAATCTAGAAGATTTTATTGACACAAAACATTTTGGTTCTTCGTGAATTGAAAATCAGGCATGCTTTGTGTTTTGTATTTTTATTGATTTTACTTCAAGAAAGCAAAACTGGAACTATAGGTCGAAGAAAGAATTGTGAAAGGTGTGTACAAACTCAGGCTGGGGAACTTATTTCATTGTTATGTATAGTATGTTTTTTTTTCTGTGTGACACTTTGCAATATTGTATACATGTGAATTTCAGTACTTTGCAGTCTTTCAGATGGTAGATTACACCTAAACTGTAAGTGTATTTTCATGGTGTGATGTGTGGCTTATGCATTTTTTATGCATATGTAACATTCATTAATCAAGCCTCAGGACTGTGGCCACTGCAGTGGAAATGTTTCTGTACTTAACATCTCTTTAAATTGAAGCTACTACCTTTTTGCTTTGCTACAGTTTTGAAAACATGGAAATGAAGAGGAAGCTTCTGCAGCAAACTGTTCCAGCTGTTAGGAAGTTGAGGTCTGCTGCATATGCTGCCTCGTTGGGTCTCTGAACTATGAAGCATATTTTGCGTATCATAAAGGCATGACTGGTAAAGCTTTGAAAGCTGCACACAGTAACACGGTTAACTTTAATCTTGTTTATGCAGGAGCTCTGTGCGTAACACAGCCATGCACACTCAATGTGTCCTGGAAAAATGTCAGATATTTACAGGGTGGTCTATCTGACTTTTTTAAAAAGTGTTAGTCATTTCCTCTCAATATTAAACTGCTGTTGCAGAGATCTTCAGGATAAACTCCTACAACTTATCATCTATCGTAGTCCAGTCTTGAGTGACCTTCATGTGTGTAATAGTCTTAAAGTTCATAGTAATCTAACATTAAGACCCAGTCCAAACAACAAACTGATCAAAGTTGTTTGAAGTGTACAAAAATGCAACCAAGAAAGAACAATATCCACTCCTACAAACAAACAAAGCCAATAAATGTGTTTCTGTGCATCTCTTTATTCTACACCCTGCATAAAACATTCTTTATTACAAATTAATCCATTGCTTTATTTATTTAACTCATGAAATTCTGTACCTCCAGAACAATACTTTCATTTGTGAATCTAAGCCCATTAACTTTTATGCTAATTCAGTTTTAAAGAATTAGTTTGATTAAAAAAAAAAAAAAACTCTTCGAATTTTAGTGTTGCCTTTTTCGTGAAAGAAAGAGAGAACTATGATGATTTATAGTGCGACTTTTTTACGCTTGGAAGCCAACCTTCAAAAAGTGTTGATACTTTGTGACCAGCTGTATGTAGTCCGACTGATAGAAATAGTCTAAAAATGAAATAGGGGGCTGTTTTTGCTTCTGTGATTCTTCAGGTTGTTTTTTACGTTTCATAAAATGAGAGGCGTCACTACATCAGATGCCTTTCCCTACACAACCCTGTATTTTATCCAGGCTGGGGACAGGCACAGGGAGGCCCAAACCCCTTGAGGCTGCATGGCAGTAGCATGAAAGGTCTTGCCTAGTGACCCACAGTGGAGTTAGATCATCGGGTCCCCAGGAAGCGAGCTCTGGTTTCCCACTGAGCCATCCAGGTGCTTTGTGAATGATTCACTGTCATTTGTTTGAATAAAAGTTATCTGTAAAAATTGCATTCTGGAACCAATAAACAAAAACAGTTTTTACATAACTATTTATTTCAATGGAAACAAACTTTCATTGATAAAAAATGTTATTTTTCATTAATAACAGAAAATCTTGTTTTTGCATTTGTGATTCTTGTGATAAAATGTGGTTTTCCAGTAAGAAATTAAGATTTATGAATCATCTGACGTTTTAGCCATTTGTAAACTGTCTGAATCAGCCATTAAGTAGGAGTCTTTTTATTTTTTTATATATATATTTGTGCTTTAAAGATAATGCAGTTGTGGATATGACACCAAAGTTTTCTGACTATAAGTGGAAAGATCATATCAAGAAACACAAAGATGTTCTCCAAACACACATGCAATTGAAAATACAATGATGAAAAGACTCCAGCCTGCCTCCGCCTGCATATTGAATAGATATAAATAGCCAGGCCAGGATGGACCACAGCACACAGAGCTCAAACAATACGCAGTCATCATTATCCTTCCTCCCCCTCTGCTTTCTCCGAACCAGCAGAGCTCAAAGGGGCTGGAGGGGGGAGAGTAAAGGGTGGGTGGTTATTCTCTCTCTCTCTCCTTTCCTTCCACTTCCTGCCTCCCTGCTTTAATAGTTCGTCATCAGCAGCGAGCCCCGGCCTGTCACTTGTTACGTCAGGATCTCTGTTCGTCTGGCTGCGGTGGGGGACATTTCTCTCTTACACTCTTCTTTTTTTATTCAGCTGGACAAAGTCCAGCTTTGGATTACATGTTCACCACTATAATGCTTATTTTAAGAAAAATTAGGCAATCAGTTTCTATTATCATTTGTTCTTTCAAATGATATTTTTAAATGTACTTTCATTACACAGTTATCATAGTAGTTGCTCTGAATTTGTAAGGATGATTGTTGCATCTATACCCGGAACCTCAAATATCTGATGAGTAAAACTTTCTGGTTGCCTGTGATAGTACATTAAATTTAAGTTGTTTTTTTTTTTTGTTTGTTACATAGACATGAATGAATCAGTTCATTCATATTCTCTCCAAAAGCATTCATTCATAGTCATCATTCATACCCTGTTTTACTGTTTTTTTTGCTTTCTGCTAAATAAATGGTAAAATAATAAATGTATATAGCGCTTTTCTACCTTACTCAAAGGCCCAAAGCACTTTACAGTCACAGACCCATTCACACACACATTCACACCCTGCTGCTGAACACTGGCGCCAACCTTCCACCCGAGACAATTTGGGGTTCAGTGTCTTGCCCAAGGACACTTCGACACATGGGCGGTTAAGGCGGGAATTGAACCCACAATCTTCCAATCAGGAGTCGACCGTCCTACCGCTGCACCACAAGAGAGTTCAAAGAGAATAATGTAAAAGTTTTTGTCCAAACTGGTTGGAAAAATGTGTCGTATTGTAGATTATCAGTACACCATCACAAATCATGAATGCACTGTATCGAAAAATGACAAGTACATTCTGATTATAACAATTGCATAAAAGGCTAAATGCACATTTTTCCTCACTTTTATTTATTGTCTTGTGAAAATGTCAAACTCAAAAGTCCCGTGTTGGTTGTCTGTTTGTCACAGTCCTATCTGAAAACTCTGAGGATGGTTCCCAAAGCAGAAAGTTGGAAAAAAACTCATTTGAGCATATCCGACATAAGTAAAAACTTAAGGGTGTTTTCAGACTGGACACATTTGGTTTGCTCAAAGTAAATCAGAATTTGTTTCCCCTGATAATCCAGACCCTTTTTTTGTCTGAATGCACTCAAACAGACCCAGACTCTGACCCATCTATTGAAGTGGTCTCGGTTAGTTTCCAAGTGGACTGAGCTCTGGTTGGTTCTAAGGTTCTTCAGTCTGAATAGGCTCTGCGCTCGGAGCAGAACAGCTGGACCAAAATGGCCACCGAAGCTGGACATTACGGGATGTAAACAGAGTAACTCAATGAGTGAAGAGCTCTTTAGTCACGTGGTTTTTTTCACAGGCTTTGGTTCCAAACAGAAATGTGCGTTTAAAAGACAGTCTGAATACAGACCAACCACAAATTAAGCAGATTCGGTCTGGACCAACTGACAGTACGCCCCAAGTCCAGATGACCTTTTATTTTTCAAAAATTTACTTTTCCCACTACGTTTCCTATACAGTTACTTACAACATATCCCCTGAATAAGACTGGGTTGATCTCATCCACAATAGGCAAGCAGCTTTTGAGAAGAAAATAACTATTATAGCAATTATTGGAAAATGGAAGAAATACATCACTTACAATTCCTCTCCACCTGGAGCTCCAAATATGACTGCCAACATTTTTTCCCCACTAAACCCATGGTCAGATTTCTGTACTTTCCTTCTATTTCTTCTTGCTGCTACATTTTAGAAATCAAACTATTGAGCTTCTGTCAAGTTTGTCAGTGATGAGCTTTAACTTTTAGGTAAAAAAAATATTTCAAGTACAACATTCAGATTCTTTACTCTAATGACAATCAGCTGTAAAGCAAGAGGTGTTCTGCAGACTGTAAAAACTGTTTTGTTTGGACCTTTTCCACATTTGGTGATCACACGTGTATTATTAGAATATTTTTCTGTCAGGCACTCTGCTCTCGTATAGGTAACAAAAAGGGTTTTCCTAATCGCCGTTTGTCACTGAACAAGCAAAACAGTGATTTCAAATATTTGGGTCTCCTTTTGTTTTCTCATGTGAAAGCGTAATATATCAGAAAGAAGTAAGTAAAATATAGCTACATAGAAAGCAGTAGGAAGACGGGTCAGCTGAAAATATCACCAGCATGTTCTCTTGCATGATTGATCATTTTTTTATTTAGCAAATTAGAATCCAGTCGATTAACTATGATGCAATTGTCAGAACCTTATTGTGGCTTTTACTGTATACGTTTTTATATACCGTGTAGTATTAGGATTTAAGCTGATATTTCAGTGAACAACCATAGATTTGGTGACAGATGGCATATCAGGTAACTGCTGAACAAATCACTTTGAAACCCAGAAAATTGTGTGGCGTTCTTTCTCTACTAGGAATTCAAGAGGAATGTTGTTTACAGATGAATTTACATAATGCCCTTCTTTGTTGACGGCGATGCCAGCTGATGCTAAATGCTGGTTCAGTAAAGTGAATTTCCAGCAGACAATTCATGA